>NW_027356437.1:0-1978 GCF_012295235.1 Primulina huaijiensis | reverse complement strand
CGGTGAATCCCCGACTACAATGCATCGACTCCTATATGTTTCGACAGAACACCCAACCTTGCCACCTGATGACCCCTTGAGAGTCGGTAAACAAGTCAAAGTGTAATTCTAGCACATAGAGTCTCAATGTTGTCCCGAATCATAAGGACTAATGGTGTACAACCATAAACTAGGACTGTTCCACTCGATAAGTGAGAACCACTTGGAAAGTCCTTTAGGGAGGGTTGTTCAGTGCACTCTACCATCAGCACCTATCTGCATGTTCGGACATCACAATGTCCCCTACCAATGAAACATGGTACTCACATCGCAGATACTAGTCTCGAACTCGAGCGGCCTATATCCTTCTTAGTGGCGGCTGAATCGACTAGGAACTGTTTAGAATATACAGTATTACAAATATGAGTTTCATGATACTCATCATATGAGCATCTCATGTTCTTTCTACTATTTGTATATTCAAGGGCTTTATCTATGCAACTAGCATGGGTATACAGATAAAGAAGTGCCAAAACAATAAATTTAAATATTATTAAAATAAAGATCGTTTATACATAGAGTTTCATTGTGAACACTCGGCCAACACTTGGCTCGACGTGCACCTACTCTAACAATCTCTCACTTGCACTAGTGCCAACTACCCATATACTTCAAACCCATTGATTCGCGATGCTTCTCGAATAATGGTCCCGGTAAAGGCTTAGTTAGTGGATCAGCAACATTATCTGCGGAGCCGACTTTGTCAATCGAGACATCTCCTCTTTCCACGATCTCTCGGAGGATGTGGTACTTTCTCCATACGTGTTTGGACTTCTGATGAGCCTTTGGCTCCTGCGCCTGAGTTATAGCTCCCGTGTTGTCACACATCACCGGGATAGGAGCAACTCCATTAGGAATGACGCCCAACTCTTGGACGAAATTCCTAATCCACACAGCCTCCTTTGCTGCAGCCAATGCAGCAATGTATTCGGCCTCAGTGGTGGAATCTGCAGTGCTGTCTTGCTTGGAACTCTTCCAAGAGACAGCACCACCATTGAGCATGAATACAAACCCAGAGGTTGACTTCGAGTCATCGATATCGCTTTGGAAGCTAGAGTCGGTATAGCCTTCCAATTTCTGTTCTCCACCCCCATAGACCAAGAACAACTTATTGGTCCTTCTCAAATACTTGAGGATGTCTTTCACAGCTTTCCAGTGCGGAAGACCAGGGTTGGATTGATATCTACTCACTACACTTAGTGCAAATGCCACGTCAGGACGTGTAGATATCATCCTAGACATGATGCTACCAATCGCAGAAGCATAAGGAATGCTTGTCATCGCCGCTATCTCTGCATCAGTCTTGGGAGACATAGACTTGGATGGGGACACGCCATGACACATTGGTAGATGTCCTCTCTTGGACTCATCCATCGAGAACCGCTTCACGATGGTATCAATGTATGTGGACTGGGTGAGACCAAGCAATCTTTTTGACCTATCTCTATAGATCTGTATTCCCAATACAAAAGATGCTTCACCCAAGTCCTGCATCGAGAACTTACTTGCTAACCATATCTTAGTTGATTGCAACATTCCTACATCATTCCCAATGAGTAGAATGTCATCAACATAAAGCACCAGGAATGTCACAGCACTCCCACTGACCTTCTTATACACACAGGGTTCCTCAGGATTCTTAGTAAAATCAAACTCTTTGATTGTACTATCGAATCTGAGGTTCCAACTCCTAGATGCCTGTTTTAGACCATAAATAGATCTTTGAAGTTTGCATACCATATGCTCACTTCCGATAGATGTAAACCCTTCAGGTTGAGACATGTAAATCTCTTCCTTAATATCCCCATTAAGAAAGGCTGTCTTAACATCCATCTGCCATATCTCATAGTCATACCATGCAGCTATGGCTAGCAAAATCCTTATGGACTTGAAAATTGCGACTGGGGAAAAGGTTTCCTCAAAGTCAACTCCTTGTCTT
>NW_027356436.1:0-393 GCF_012295235.1 Primulina huaijiensis | reverse complement strand
GGGAGGTGAAGAGTTGGGAGACCACTTTTTCAATCTCCAAGGCTTTGAATGCTAAAAAGTGGTTTTAGTCTTTCCCACAACAAAGACAACTCATTCACTCTCCCTCCACCATCACCATGGCCGAAATTTTGATGTCCAATTCTCTCAAAATTTTTCTCTCATCTTGTTTTTCAATCGTTGGAGAAACAATTCTCTTCTCAAAGAAAAATGCCCTACATTTTCTAGTGCAAGTGTAAGGTGGATCTTCCTAGTTAGTGGTGGGCTTGATTTTGAAGGAAAAAAGGAAGCTTGTAGATTGTCTACCTTCAAGAGCTAAGTTGTTTACAACTTAGTTGGAGCCATTACATTAATCTTTGAGATTGATAGGTACATTTCTAAACACACTATGAATGT
>NW_027356435.1:0-467 GCF_012295235.1 Primulina huaijiensis | reverse complement strand
GACCAACCACAATCCAAGCGAAACACCAAGGGCAACACCAAGCTTCAACCGAGAACTCAAAAAATATGTACTGTGATGTTTCTGAATTTTCTTTGCTGTCATGCATCATTCCAGTGGCCATATGATTGACCANTCATGAGGTGTTGTGTGAACCATGGCTAAGGGCTAAGAGCCAACCAAGATCCACCCAACCTCATAAAAACCGAAGCCACTCACACACACAATCTAGAAATGAAAACCGAAGGGGGCACTTGTTTTGTTTCTGTCCAAACGACTTGGGACATGGCTCAAGTCACTTAAAGCCGACTTGACCACGTCCTATGCTTGCTAGGGAAGGGTCCTAGACATGGCTACTGGCCCTAGGCCAGCCATGACATCGAACACTACTCCAAGCAAGCCAATGACAGTAAATGAAAGCCTCTCTATGACACTTGTTTCTTGCTCGCTGATTGGAGCATCAACCTCAC
>NW_027356434.1:0-239 GCF_012295235.1 Primulina huaijiensis | reverse complement strand
GGAGAATATTATCAGATATCATCCGCCCCGGAACGAAGCCACTCTTATTCGGAGAAACCAGTCTCTCCACCACATCCCTCAACCGAGAGTACAACAGCTTTGAGATGATCTTGTTCGTGACATTGCACAGACTGATCGGACGGAAGTCCGACCAAGCGCGTGCACTCTCGACTTTGGGAATTAAAGTGATCGTTGTGGCAGTAAAACCCTGAGGCATAGGAGATCCCCGGAAAAAATCA
>NW_027356433.1:0-631 GCF_012295235.1 Primulina huaijiensis | reverse complement strand
CTCGGATTAACATGATAAAATCTCGGGCCTTACAATTCTCCCCCTAGGAGACATGATTTCGTCCTCGAAATCGCAGGCAATCAAACCATATAAGATAAGAAGATATAACAGAAGCTAAAATAAAAGGCTCACATCATCGAAATAATTCTGGGAACTCCTGTCTCATGTCTGATTCAGTCTCCCAGGTAGCTTCTTCCATGCCATGACGAGTCCATTGAACTTTCACAAGTGGAATAGTCATTGTTCTGAACTGCTTTTCTTTACGATCGATAATCTAAATCGGTTTCTCAATATAACTCAATGTCTCATCCAGCTCGGCTTCATCTGGCTGCATAATATGGGAATCATCAGGGAGATACTTCCGCAGCATCGATACATGAAAGACATCATGTATTCCAGATAGAGAAGGCGGTAATGTGAGTCGATAGGCACGATCTCCTATCTTCTCGAGAATCTCATACGGCCCAATATATCGTGGAGACAGCTTCCCTTTCTTGCCAACTCTGACAACTCCTCCGAAAGCTGAAATCTTCAGGAATACTCGGTCTCCTGCTTCAAATACCAACGGTCTCCGTCGAACATTGGAATATTTGGCATGTCTGTCTTGAGCTGTCTTCATTCTCTTCTGAAT
>NW_027356432.1:0-1955 GCF_012295235.1 Primulina huaijiensis | reverse complement strand
AGAAGGATGCACAAGCTAGTGGGAGATGGCATGTTTGATTCGTCAAACATAAACTCTCTAGAGACATGTGAGTCCAGTCTGAAAGAAAAAATGACCAAGACCCCTTTCCTAGGGAAAGTGGAATGTGCACATAATCTGTTGGATTTGATCCAAATAGATGTGTGTGGCCCGCTAAGTGTTAGCACAAAATATGGTCATTCCTACTTCATCACCTTTACCGATGACCATTCGAGGTTTGGGTATGTGTATTTAATGACATACAAGTCTGAAGCCTTTGAAAAGTTTAAAGAATTCAGAGCAGAAGTAGAAAAACAGTTAGGAAAGAATATTAGAACACTACGATTAGATCGAGGTGGAGAATACTTGAGTACTGAGTTTCAAGACTACCTTAAAGAGAATGAGATTCTCTCACAGTGGACTCCGCCTGCTACACGNATGGATGGGAAAGCCGCCCAAATATTCTTTCTTAAGAATATGGGGATGCCCTGCTTACGTGAAGCAGGCAGTGGGAGACAAATTGGATAGTAGAGCCAATTTGTGCTACTTTGTGAGATATCCGAAGAATTCTATTGGATATTACTTCTATTATCCCAGTGAAACAAATGTGTTTGTTTCAAGGAATGCCACCTTCTTATAGAAGGAGTTTCTATTGGATAGAAAAGGCGGGATGATGGAACTCGATGAGATTCGAGAACCACCTACTACACAAGTAGCAGAACCCACACCCCAACAGCCAATCAAAGAAACACAAGCTCTTAGAAGATCTGAAAGGATCTCGAGGCCGCCTAATAGGTTGAGCCTGCTTCTTGAAGAGGGCCAAGATGAGCCCAGTCCTGGATGTGATCCAAGAAATTTCAAGGAAGCATTGTCTGATGCCGATTCATCTAAATGACTTGAAGCCATGCAATCCGAGATGGACTCCATGTATTCGAACCAAGTATGGTCCTTAGTGGATCCACATGAGGGAATTGTTCCCGTAGGATGCAAATGGATTTAAAAAGGAAACTTGGAGCGAATGGGAAGGTGGTGACCTTCAAAGCTAGACTGGTAGCAAAAGAATATACTCAAAGACAAGGTGTTGACTATGAGGAAATCTTTTCTCCAGTCACGATATTCAAGTCCATTAGGATACTACTAGCCATAGCAGCATGGTATGACTATGAAATATGGCAGATGGATGTGAAGACAACGTTTATTAATGGGGATATTGAGGAAAAGATTTACATATCTCAACCTGAAGGATTCACATCAGTAGGAAGTGAGCATAAAGTATGCAGACTTCAGAGATTCATTTATGGACTCAAACAGGCATCAAGGAGCTGGAACCTCAGATTTGACAATACTATCAAAGAGTTTGATTTTGCCAAACATCATGAGGAAACTTGTGTATACAAGAAGGTTAGTGGGAGTGTAATGACATTCCTAGTGCTTTATGTTGATGACATACTACTCATTGGGAATGATGTAGGGATGTTGCAATCAACTAAAGTATGGTTAGCTGGTAAGTTCTCCATGAAGGATATGGGTGCAACATCATATGTATTAGGAATACAGATCTATAGGGATAGATCAAAGAAGATGTTAGGGCTCACCCAATCCACATATATCGATATCATACTGAGGAGATTCTCTATGGAGGAGTCCATGAGAGGATATCTCCCAATGTCTCATGGTGTGAATCTATCCAAGTCTATGTGCCCTAAGACTGATGAAGAGATAGAAACCATGAGCCGCATTCCATATGCGTCTGCCATAGGCAGTATTATGTATGGTATAATATCTATTCGACCTGATATTGCATATGCACTGAGTGTTGCAAGCCGATATAAGTCGAATCCCGATCTACTGCATTGGAAAGCAGTTAAGGACATTCTTAAGTACTTGAGAAGAACTAAGAATCTGTTCTTGGCATACGGGAGTGGAGAACTAAAATTGGAATGCTACACTGATTCTAG
>NW_027356431.1:0-531 GCF_012295235.1 Primulina huaijiensis | reverse complement strand
CTTTATCTATAGCGACCTTTGCTGCAATGGAGAAAGGCATCTTTGTAACCAGGGCCGCAGGTAACGCCTGTTGGGACATCGTATTCTCGCACCCAAGACGCAGTGGAAGTATAAAATTTTGTTCTTGGGCGTCGTGTGTTTAAAAACATCCATAGGGTGTTTAGAATTATACCTTTGCGTTTTAAACGGTGGACTCCAAACTATTCCGGTTTTTACGCGGAGATAGTCCTTCTTGTAAATCCCTACAAACGGCTCTTCTCCTTTGGTCGTCTAATTGGGTCCACGATCAGAAACTGAATTTCTCGTTTGGTTTGCACTAGAAAATCCAAACGATTTATGCGTTGAGACTATAGCCTCCGAATTTCCAAAATCCGGAGACGAAGCGACATGGCGGTGGAAGAACAAGGAAGAAGCTTGCGGCCAAATTTTTCTCCCAAAAGATGAAGTGGCCGAGAGATGGTTTTCATTAGAATCTTAATTGAATGCTAATCAATTATTTTTAGAAAACTAATGAAGTCAATAATCCCAAAA
>NW_027356430.1:0-1939 GCF_012295235.1 Primulina huaijiensis | reverse complement strand
GTACCATTTCATCAGATCAGTGTTGGAAGATGGAGTCTTGATGCTGGAAAAGATTCCTGGAAGTAAAAATCCAGCCGATATGCTCACGAAAACGGTAACCATTGACAAACTGAAGTTGTGTTCAACTTCAGTTGGACTGCAAGAATAAATGAGGAGATATGAGCTGCTGCAATGATGATGTGAAGACGTGATTGAAATCAAGTCTTCAAATGGGAGAATTGTTAGGCAAGTGGAGGGGCCCACACAAAATAAAATATTCAAAATATTTTATCCCACATCTATTTGTTTACAAAATTGAATGAAGGAATTTAGTTATAAATAGAACTCAATTTTTTCAGTTATTGTATCCCAAAATCAAAAGCTTTTTAGCTTTGATAAAAAGATAGTGCATAGAAAAAAAGAGTGTATTTTTTTCTTGAGTGCGGGAATTCTATTTGTGTGAGTTAGAGAAATTATTTTCTCGGTATGCTCGGGTTGGGAGTGTGAGAAATATTGGGTGTATTGGTGTATACACTTGTTGTAATATTTCTTCCAGTTATAAAAGTTGCAGTGCTCCCTGGACGTAGCCTATATTGGGTGAACCACGTAAATCTTTGTGTTCTTGTTGGTTATTTTATTCCGCAAGTTTTTTGGGTATTATATTATCATCGTGATAGGCATCGCTTCGGGGGTGTAATTCCCCAACAACTGGTATCAGAGCCAGGTTGTGAAAATTCTTAATAATTCTGAGTATGCTCTGTGATTGCAGCTTTGTCTGATCTTCCACATCAGAAAAGATTTTTTAGATTTTTTGCTAAGGCTAGAGAAGTGATGGCCGGAGATGATGGATCGGGACCGAGAATCAACAAGTTCGACCGAACAGATTTTTCGTTCTGGTGGTTACAGATAAGAGATTATCTGTACAGTAAGAAGCTGCATCAACCTCTATCAGGAAAGAAACCGGAAAAGATGGAGGATGATGATTGGGAGCTCCTTGACCGACAGGTTTTAGGTGTCATACGATTGACCCTAACAAAGAACGTGGCGCATAACGTGGCGGAGGCCAAAACCACGGAGGAGATGATGACCATTCTGTCAGACATGTACGAGAAGCCATCAACAAACAACAAAGTACATCTCATGAAGAAGTTATTCAACTTGAAGATGGGAGAAGGTGCTTCGGTGGCAAAACACATAAATGAATTCAACACGATTGTCTCCCAGCTGACATCAGTAGACATCAAATTTGATGATGAGATTCGGGCACTTATTCTTCTGGCATCTTTACCAGACAATTGGGAACCGATGCGGGCAGCGGTTAGCAACTCTGTTGGAAAAGGAAAACTACAACTCAATGATGTTAGAGATCAAATCCTTGCTGAAAAAGTTCGCAGGAAAGACTCGGGTGAAGCAACATCATCGAGATCTGCTCTAAATCTTGATAACAGAGGAAGAGGCAGGAGTGGTGAAAGGAGTTCCAACCGATGGCGCGGTAGATCCAAATCAAGAAATGGAAAAGACAAAAACCTCCTTGAAAAGAATATGAAGTGCTGGAGCTGTGGTGAGACTGGTCACCTGAAAAAGAACTGCAGATCAACGAAGAATAATGCCAATCCTGTCACTGATGAAGTACATGATGCTCTGCTATTATCCATGGAAAGCCCTGTTGATTCTTGGGTTATGGACTCGGGAGCTTCGTTTCATACCACTGGTGATCGCGATGTATTTGATAATTACATCGCTGGCGATTACGGAAAAGTTTTCCTGGCTGATGGAAAACCCTTGGAAATTGTTGGTATGTGTGATATACGAATGAAGATGTCGAATGGATCTGTCTGGAAAATCAACAAAGTCAGGCATGTACCAAAATTGACACGCAATCTGATCTCGGTGGGACAGCTCGATGATGAAGGCTACAATGTGACCTTCGGTGATGGTTCTTGGAAAGTGAACAAAGGAG
>NW_027356429.1:0-377 GCF_012295235.1 Primulina huaijiensis | reverse complement strand
AATCAACAAGTTCGACGGTACAGATTTTTCGTTCTGGCGGTTACATATAAAAGATTATCTGTACAGTAAGAAGCTGCATCAACCTCTATCAGGAAAGAAACCGGAAAAGATGGAGGATGATGATTGGGAGCTCCTTGACCGACAGGTTTTAGGTGTCATACGATTGACCCTAACAAAGAACGTGTCACATACCGTGGCGGAGGCCAAAACCACGGAGGAGATGATGACCATTCTGTCAGACATGTACGAGAAGCCATCAGCAAACAACAAAGTACATCTCATGAAGAAGTTATTCAACTTGAAGATGGGAGAAGGTGCTTCGGTGGCAAAATACATAAATGAATTCAACACGATTGTCTCCCAGCTGACATCGGTGG
>NW_027356428.1:0-881 GCF_012295235.1 Primulina huaijiensis | reverse complement strand
CAACTCAAGGCCCATGACACTTTGATATTCCAAAACACTTTTGAATACCCTAGCCGTCATCGCCGTCGCTGGATTCCGGCAACCAAAATTTTTTTTTTTTTTTAAATTTTAAAAATAGGGGCTGTTCGGGCAGCCCCTCGGGCTGCCCTAGCTGCCCGAAATGGGCAGCCCCTCGGGCAGCCCGGGCTGCCCGAAATATGATCCATCAAACCTTGAATTTTGTTGCAAAATTTCATCTCAAGCGGTTAGAAATCAATCTCAATATAATATCTTGTAAATGCTACACAAAAAAACGTAACCATAGCTCTGATACCACTTGAAAGGGGATCGGTTACGGTGACCGGAAGCGCAACGGAAGTCAAAAATTTTATTTTACATGCTAAAATTTTCGGCCACCATGTTCCTTGTGCAACAAATGCATTTAAACACCATACAAGACATACATAGGGTGTTTGAGAGATTATACCTATCAACCTCTTGAGGTTGATGATGGCTCCAACTTTGTTGTTAACAACAAAGCTCTTGAATGGCAAGAAGATCTACAAGCCTCCTCCTTTCTTCAAAAATTAGGCCCACCACTAGCTAGGTAAATCCCCTCTTAATTTGCACTAGAAAACTAAGAGGATTTTTCAAGGAGAAGAATATTTCTTCCTCAACACTTGAAGAAGAAAAATGAGAGAAAAACTTGGAGAGAAAAGTATGGAGAATTTCGGCCAAGGTGTGTGTAAAAAATGGGGGGAGGGAGACTTGTCTTGGACATGCAAAAGGTTGAAAGCAAAAGTTGCATGCCATGCCTTGAAAACACAAAAAGTAGTCTCCCAACCTTTCACCTCCCCTGCATGTATATTATATGGTTTTTAATCAAATTAAAAACCATGGAC
>NW_027356427.1:0-2246 GCF_012295235.1 Primulina huaijiensis | reverse complement strand
GCATCTATTCAGGAAACAAGATGTCTTCGCATGTGGAGGCTATTGTGACTTGCTGCCTAGTGTTGAATAGTGGTTATATTTTAAAATTGGAAAAGACATTTTATGTTCCTAGTTTTTCTAGGAATTTAATTTCAGTTTCAAAACTTGTACCACTTGGTTATTCATTTCAGTTTTTGGATAAATCCATAAATTTGTTTTATAAATCAAATCTTATTGGAAATGGTATAATGGTTGATGTTCTTTTCTCTATTTATTTACAAAATAATAACACAACTATGCATGTTCAAGGAGGTATTAAAAGAAGTGTTATAAATGAAGATTCTTCTATATTATGGCACCGGAGATGGGGACACATCTCCATAGAGAGAATTAAAAGATTAGTAAATGATGGAGTACTCAGTACTTTAGATTTTACTGATTTTGAGACTTGTGTGGACTGTATTAAGGGAAAGCATATCAATAAGTCTAAAAAAGGTGCCAAGAGAAGTACATAAATATTAGAAATCATACATTCAGATATTTGTTGTCCAGATATGGACATGCAAAGTCCGAAATACTTCATCTTCTTCATTGATGATTATTCACGATACATGTATATCTACATACTTATAATAAAAACGAAGCACTAGAAGCCTTTAAGGTTTTTAAGGCTGAAATGGAGAAACAATGTGGAAAACATATTAAGATCGTGAGAACTGATAGAGGTGGAGAATATTACGGTAGATACACTGAGAATGTACAAGCACCTGGTCCGTTTGCGAAGTTTCTTCAAGAACATGGGATTGTTGCCCAATATATTATGCTTGGTTCTCCGGACCAAAATGGTGTAGCTGAGAGGAGAAACCGAACATTATTGGACATGGTGAGGAGCATGATTAGTAGCTCTAAACTTTCTAAATCCTTGTGGACTGAAGCTCTTAAAACAGCTGTGTATATATTAAACCGAGTTCCAACTAAGGCTGTCCCAAAGACGCCATTTGAGTTATTAAAAGGTTGGAAACCGAGTTTGCAACATATACGCGTTTGGGATTGTCCTTCTGAAATAAGAGTTTACAACCCACATGAAAAGAAACTAGACCCAAGAACTATAAGTGGATATTTCATTGAGTATGACGAAAAATCCAAAGTGTACAGATTCTATTGTCCAACTCACAACACTAGAATTGTGGAATCAAGAAATGCAAAATTTCTTGAAAATGACTTGATTAGTGGGAGTGATAATGACATAGTTTTTGAGAATGATCACATTAATGCACAACCCTCTTATTCAAATGACAGATTGATTGTTATTCACACCCCTCAAGACCAAATGGGTGTTAGACAACCAGTTACTGAAGTTCCACAAATCGCTGATGAAAATCCAGTAGATCAAGTTGTTAATGAAGAACAACAAGAAATTGTTGATCAACCAAACAACCTTAGGAGATCTACTAGAATAAAAAGATCAGCTATATCTAGTGATTATGTTGTGTATTTACAAGAATCAGATTTTAACATCGGAGCCGAAAATGACCCTGAAACGTTTTCACAAGCCATGAATTGTAATGAATCAAAACTATGGTTTAATGCCATGAAAGAAGAGATAAATTCTATGGCAATTAATGGAGTCTGGGATCTTGTTCAGTTGCCCGATGGTGTAAAAGCCATTGAATGTAAATAAGTCTTTAAAACAAAGAAAGACTCATCAGGCAACATTGAAAGGTATAAAGCATGACTCGTTGCTAAAGGATTCACTCAGTAGGAAGGAATCGATTATAAGGAGACTTTTTCTCCTGTATCTAAGAAAGATTCTCTCCGTATCATTCTAGCATTAGTTGCACATTTTGACTTAGATTTGCAACAAATGGATGTGAAAACAGCTTTTCTTAATGGAGAACTAGATGAAGAGGTTTATATGAAACAACCTGAATGATTCTTCTCTAGTAATGGTGAGCAATTGGTTTGTAAGCTTAAAAAATCTATATATGGATTGAAACAAGCTTCCCGTCAATGGTATTTAAAATTTCATGATGTTATCTCTTTATTCGGATTCGTTGAGAACCTCATGGATCAATGTATATACCAAAAGGTCAGTGGGAGCAAGATATGTTTCCTTATTCTATATGTGGATGATATATTACTTGCAATCAATGATAATGGTCTGTTATATGAGGTGAAACAATTCCTCTCTAAAAACTTTGATATGAAGGATATGGGCGATACATCTTATGTCATTGGCATTAAGATACATAGAGACCGAATTAGAG
>NW_027356426.1:0-1007 GCF_012295235.1 Primulina huaijiensis | reverse complement strand
AATAGTCAACATAATTCTTCTCACTACCTATATCACCGATTACACTCACCCCGGAATTTGGTGTTCTACATTCTTTGTTACGAGCTTCAATCCGAAACCTATATCCGTTGACAACATAACCAATGAAGAATGTAACATACATTGAAGGACCACGGCACAACGATAGCAGGTAATCATATTTACTGTGTTGGTCTTGCATTTTCATTTTGTCAACCTACAAATAAATTACAATGTAAAACTCGAACAAATAATCTTGTTCAACAGAAAATAATTTATAACAATAGAATCGCTTACTTGTTGTTTAAACCAACCAATAAAATTGCTATTCCATTCGTCATCCGATAGTTGTGGTGTATTATTTTTCATATTTTTAGAGTACTCTTTGCATTACAACATTAATGAGAAATGCATATATATAAAAATAAAAAAGAAATGGTTGTTTAGATGTATTTGAGCTTACTCGAGGAAAGGTTGTACTTCATCGCAATTCTTTAAAATATAGATATGAGCTTTCTCCCATGCATCGTCATCGAGAATACGACTTATACCAGCTCCTGATGCTCGTCCACATTGCGAAAATATGGATATTTCACATTTATATTTATGAAAGCCACTGTCATAGTTTCGCTCGAGTCTACTGAATTTTGTCTCAATGTCTTTCAAGTATCTTGAGCAAAGAGTCATACACTCCTTTGCTATATAGCCCTCTGCTATTGAGCCTTCCGGACGAGCCATGTTTTGAATCAATTGTTTTAATTCATACAACATACGCTCAATAGGGTACATCCATCGATATTGTACAGGTCCACCAATTATAGCCTCCTTAGCCAAATGAACAGGCAAATGCACCATCACATCAAAAAATGAAGGGAGAAAAACTTGTTCCAACTTGCAAAGAGTAATCGGAATTTGGGATTCAATCTTTTGTAACTCACATACCTTCAATGTTTTAGCACCCAAAATAGTAAAGAACAAAGACAACTCAATAAGTGGTTCACACACTGCTT
>NW_027356425.1:0-431 GCF_012295235.1 Primulina huaijiensis | reverse complement strand
CTTCTGTTTTCCACTCTTCACGTGGTTTGTCGATGCGATGTGGTGAACCATCAGTTATGGAAACAGTAGTATTTGCTTTCATTATTCTCATTGGTACGTCAGTTATGGCATATCACATATCATCGTCTTGTGCAGCTAAATGAGCCTGCATTCTTATTTCCCAGTCATCAAAATCTTCTCTAGAAAACATGGGAATCTTATGGAAAGAAGACATGGTAATCAGATTTATGAATGAAAATATTCAGAAACAAGATTGACACTGCTCTGATACCACTTGTTAGGATCGGTTGGGTGATAGAAAGTGTTTAGAAGGGGGGTTGAATAAACACTTTAGGATTTTTATCACTTTTTCAAATAATGAATCACTTTAGTGATAAACTGAATTATGCAATCTTGTTGTCAATGTCAGTCAGTTAACTGTTAAAGTGCGG
>NW_027356424.1:0-2054 GCF_012295235.1 Primulina huaijiensis | reverse complement strand
CATGGCAACAGGTGGGACAGGATCAGGGTCGAGGAGATGATGAGATATTGTGATTAGAGTGGAGACTACGGACTTTGACGTTGTTGTAGATAGGATTCAGCACTTGAAATTTAGTTGTTGAACCTTAGTTTGAGTTTGATGTTTGTTGTACGAGACTTGTACTT
Organism: Primulina huaijiensis; assembly: GCF_012295235.1. Lineage (NCBI taxonomy): Eukaryota > Viridiplantae > Streptophyta > Magnoliopsida > Lamiales > Gesneriaceae > Primulina > Primulina huaijiensis. Next base: position 1,890 of record NW_027356424.1, on the reverse strand, counting down.
TTATACTGATATGTATGTTAGATTGAATTACATTACTTTCCGCAATCTAAAAAAAAAAATTTAGACCAGATTAATTAATTGATCCATTTATCCCAATGACGATTAAGAAGATGAGNCCACAATTTTAAAAAAAAAATTTAGACCAGATTAATTAATTGATCCATTTATCCCAATGACGATTAAGAAGATGATTAGCGTCCGGGTCCCCACAAATATGATTTGTGTGTCGTGTAAAATGAGTTGGGAGAATTTGTAATTTGATAGGAGGGTGGGCGTGGGGTTTAATGGGATTTAGGGTAGGTTTATAGTTTAAATATTGCTCAAAATCCTAATTAAATTCTAATTGCTAGCTTAGGCCCCATTAACCATGTTAATTAAGCCCATTTAGCCCCTTAGTGTTTAATTAAAAATATTAAAATAATTTTGTTTAGAAAAGTTTGTGAAATTATTAGCCGGGTTGCCAAAACGTTCATATTTTTGTTTAAAATCCAACACCGATAAAATTTACGTCCCGGCGTATAAAATCACCTCAAAAACCCCTTATTTTCAAAAATAAGAAAAAACCTCACCCTTAATTTAAATAATCAAAAACAATTATTTAACAAAAACATTTTCATAATGATACATCAACTTTAAACGTAAACATTTTCATAATGATGCATCAACTTTAAACAAAACATTTTCATAATGATGCATCAACTTTAAACATAAACATTTTCATAAACATATTCCTATCATCATAAACAAATTCATATTTATATCCATATCCATAATCATATTCATATTTATATTCCATTTTTCCTTTCGTTGAATTCAGATCGTTAATTGTGACTCGTATTCGTATTCGTATTATGCGATGGATCTATCTACATATAACCACAGTACTGGACGGCAGGGACATCAGCGACACTCTTACCAGTCAACTGAGCCTTGGCCTTACGTATTAACATATCATATCGTGTCAATGAAAATAAGATCGTCGGGCTTCCTCTGGGGCCTTCTCCTATAGACGGGCTCCCTCTTGGGCCTTCTCCCGTATATGGGATCCCTCTGGGGCCTTTTCCTTCACGACATTACCATTCATATCATCATATTCTTATCAATGGAAATACGATCGTCGGGCTCCCACTGGACCTTCGCCCTCACGATATCTCCAACATATCATCGTATTAGTCACAATTACTTCAATTCCTTCGACGTTTATTATTTTCATCACTTTATAAAAATTAAACATGCATACAACGTTTTTCTTTTAAACCAAGCATGCGACATATCTTTTAACGTTATCGTTTCATAATGAAAATTCATAAACATGAAAAATAAACATTTTAAAATATAAAAATCCGTAAACATTTAAAATAAATGTTTTAACATATAAAAATCCTTAAACATTTACAATAATCATTTTAACATATAAATATCCATAAACATTTTAAAATAACATTTTTCACATCATAACAATTTAAAACAACGTTTTGACATATTAAATCATAAACATTTAAATAGACATTTTGACATATTAAATCATAAACATTTAAAATAATCATAAAATTCATAAACATTTAAATAATCATATTAGAATGTAAAACAGCATTCAGAACACTGCCATGACGTTTACTAGTTTTCGGGTGCAAAATTACCGTTTTACCTCTAGACGTAAAATTTCACGTTTTAGATATTTTCTTAATTTCATTGACTTTAACATGTCCCAAATAATTATTTAAGCTTACAAGAATTTTCTCATATTTTTATTTAGCTTAAATCAAGGAGTTTTAATTTAATCTTTAAATGTAACGTATTAATGCGTTTTAATCCTGAATTAAATCAAACCTTAATATAAAATTATCAAATTAAAAACTTAGATTTTTAATAATTATTTGAGCTTAAATA
>NW_027356423.1:0-594 GCF_012295235.1 Primulina huaijiensis | reverse complement strand
GTGCCTGCAAGAACCATTCTATTATGGTTAGCGTACAATACGGTCTCTTCTTCTCATATATCCCGACCGATTCGACAACCATTGGTATATCGAGAGTTGTCAATGAATCGATACTATGTGTCATGTCGTAGTTGCATCGATGGTGTAATATATGAAACCCCTTTCACAATTACCACCATACTCTGATCAGAGATTTCATACTACATACATATAGGATATCCATACCCGAAGGTAAGTGGTGAATCCTCGACTACACTGCATCGACTCCTATATGTTTCGACAAAACACCCAACCTTGCCACCTGATGACCCCATGAAAGTCGGTAAACAAGTCAAAATGCAATGCTAGCACATAGAGTCTCAATGTTTTCCCGGGCCATAAGGACTAATGGTGTACAACCATAAATTAGGACGTTTTCACTCGATAAGTGAGTACCACTTGGAAAGTCCTTTATGGAGGGTTGTTCAGTGCACTCTACAAGGTGCACCTATCTGCATGTTCGGACATCACAATGTCCCCTTTCAATGAAACATGGTACTCACATCGCATATACTAGTCTCGAACTAGAGCGGCCTATATCCTTCTTTGCGGCGG
>NW_027356422.1:0-261 GCF_012295235.1 Primulina huaijiensis | reverse complement strand
GAGGTGTGTAAGCCGTTGTGAACTGTCTTTTGATGCTCTCATGTTCACAATATGCGTCAAATTCATCACTGGTATATTCTCCTCCATTGTCAGTCCTCAGACACTTGATTTTCTTCTCAGAATCAAGTTCAACTCGCGCTTTGAAATCTTTGAAGATCTAGAAAAAATATGATTTCTTCTTGATTGGATACACCCAACATCTCCTAGAGAAATCAACAATGAACGAGACAAAGTATATCGCTCCTCCTAGGGATACAACCG
>NW_027356421.1:0-16559 GCF_012295235.1 Primulina huaijiensis | reverse complement strand
TCTTTCTTTTAATCTCTTCCACAAAGCCATGGGATCTTTTTCAATTAGATATTCACATTTTAATCCATCGTCGAGATGTCGACCCAAAAATATCATGGCTTTTGCCTTTTATTGTCATGTGGATATGCCATTTTCTTTTATGGTCTCATTTAGACCCAATGACTCAAGATGCATTTCTACATCGAGAGTCCATAGCATATAATTTTTTCCCGTAATGTCAAGAGCAATGAATTCGAGCTTTGTCAAGTTTGACATGGTGGTACTAAAAAAAATTATGATGCATTTTATTAGTTAATGAATATTACAATACAAAGTAATGGATAAACAACAAGTACAAGCATTTGTAAAAATAAAGAAAACACACGAGGAGGATATTCTCTGATAAATACAAGATTCGTGAGTATTATAACCAAAATAATTACAAATAACCTTGGGAAAGTCATCTTCTTTTTTTCTTCCAAAATTTGATGAAAATTAATTTTTAGAGAAGAAGAGAAAGTTGGAGTGATTGAATGTGTTTGTAAGATCATATTTATAGGACAAAAACTAGTCGTTTTGTTATCGTTTATGACTGTTGGTGTATAAAAAAATAAATGTATGTATTTATATAATTTTATGTTAATAATATGGTATATATAATATTAGTCATGTTTAAATAATTATGTAAATCATATCACATTATTATAATGAGGTGTCATAAGGTATTTTGTTTAAAAATTTTATAGTATTTTATACTTGTCGTATCCCTTACCGGGAGTGTGAGATGTCGTCTTAACATCCTCCCAGGATTTATAAAAAAACANTTATAAAGTGTGTAGTTTGATAATTTTGAAAGTTTGATATTTTTATTTTTTTATAATAAATTTTTACATTTTCATAACAAGTTATCAGCACGAAACTCTAAAAGTCCTCCATATTTTTCCAAGCTCCAAAATAGAAGAAAAAGATAACAAAAGTAATAATATTTATTTTACTGCTTATTTATTTATTGTATATATATTTAATATATAAAATAATGTTATTATATAATAAAGATCAGAAATAATAAAAATAAATTTTTCAAAAAACTTGTTATAAATCTTGGGAGGATGTTAAGACGACGTCCCACACTCCCGATAAGGGATACGACAAGTATAAAAGCCTATAAGATTTTTAAACAAAATACCTTATGACAACTCATTATAATAATGTGATATGATATACATAATTATTTAAACATGACTAATATTATATACATCATATTATTACCATAAAATTATATGAATACATACATTTATTTTTTTGTACACCAACGGTCATAAACGGTAACAAAACGGCTAGTTTTTGCCCTATAAATATGATCTCACAAATACATTCAATCACTCCAACTTTCTCTTCTTCTCTAAAAATTATTCTTCATCAAATTTTCGAAGAAAAAAAAATGACTTTCTCAAGTTTATTTTTAATTATTTTGGTTATAATACTCAAGAATCTTGTATTTATCGGAGAACGTCCTCCTTGTGTGTTTTCTTTATTTTTACGAATGCTTGTACTTGTTGTTTATCCATTACTTTGTATTGCAATATTCATTAACTAATAAAATGCATCATAATTTTTTTTAGTACCACCATGTCAAACTTGGCAAAGCTTGAATTCCTTGCTCTTGATATTACGGGGAAAAATTATATGTCATGGACTCTCGATGTAGAAATGCATCTTGAGTCATTGGGTCTAAACGAGACCATAAAAGAAAATGGCATATTCACGTCACAAGAAAAGACAAACCATGATATTTTTGCGTCGACATCTCGACGAGGGATTAAAATATGAATATCTAATTGAAAAAGATCACATGGTTTTGTGGAAGGGATTAAAAGAAAGATTCGAACATATAAAAGAAGTTATACTTCCTACCGTCCGGGATGAATGGAATACGTTGAGATTCCAAGATTTTAAGAAAGTCAGTGATTACAACTCGACGATGTATCAAATAATCTCACAATTGAAATTTTGTTGGCACGAGATTATTGAATTGGAAATGCTTGAAAAAACATTTTCCACTTTTCACGCATCGAATATAACTCTACAACAACAATATAGAGAGCGTGGATTTTCGAGATATTCTGAACTTATGGCCTGCCTTCTTGTGGCGGAAAGGAATAACGAACTGTTAATGAGAAATCATCAGGCACGACCCATTGGTTCAACGGCATTTCTTGAAGTAAATGTCATAAGCAAAAATGAATTTAAATCTGGAAATCAAAATCAAAGTTATAGACAAGATTTTAGTTGAGGACGAAATCGAGGTCGTGGTCGTGGTCGTGGACGTGAATATGGATGTGGACGTGGAAGTGGTCGTGATCGTGGACGCAGCCGTAGTTTTGAAAATAATCGAGATAGTTACTTCTATAACTAATCTCAAAAGAGCGTTCAAAACCATCCACTGAAAAGGCATCATGAGAATATGAGTGTTAATGAGAATCACTCAAAAAGATTTGAAAGTTCTTGTTTTAAATGTGGTACTCCATGACATTGGTCTCGTATTTGTTGAGCCCCTGAGCACCTTTGTAAACTTTATAAAGAATCAATAAAGTGGAAAGAAAAGGAGACCAACTTCACTGACATCACTACCTCGTAAGGGCGGGCGTTGAGAATTCATTTTGATGCTGGAGATTTTTTGATTGATTTCTCGGACAATGATCAATTTGCTGGTGGAATAGATATGTAAAATATTTTATTTTTTCATGTACTTGTTTGATAATGTCTTATCATGAGTATTGTATTGTATTTTATTTTTATAAATGTATTGTCAGTAATTTTATTTCATTGCATTTTTTTGAAGTTCAAATATGAAAAATGTTATGAACAAAGCTGAAGTTTGCATACCTAATAGTGATACAACACACACTATCCTCCAAGATAAAATATAATTCTTGGAACTAAAACCAACAAAAACAATGGTGAATACAATATCAGGTCCTGTAGACTTGATTAAAAATTGTGGTAAAACACAATTTTTGTTATATGTGATTGAAAAACTACCAATGCTCCATATTGGATTGCATTATACACATATAAGTCTCATTGAATCAAACATGGTAGTTGATAATTCTTCAATATTAACCAATTGACATGATCGATTAGGACATCCTGGTTCAACAATGATGCGAAGAATTATAGAAAATACACATGGTCATCCGTTGAAAGTCCAGAAGATCTTTCAGAATAATAAGTTTCAATGTAAATCATGTTCTCTTGGAAAACTTATTATAAGACCATCACCAGCCAAAATCCAAACTGAATCACCAATGTTTCTTGAACGTACTCAGGGTAATATTTGTGGACCAATTCATCCACCATGTGGACCATTCAGATACTTTATGGTATTGATTGATGCCTCCAGCAGATGGTCACATGTATGTTTATTGTCAACTCGAATTGTTGCATTTGCAAGATTTCTTGCTCAAATAATAAAATTGAGGAATCAATTTCTCGATTATACAATCAAGAAAATTAAACTTGATAATGCTAGTGAATTCACTTCCCAGACTTTCAATGATTATTGTATAACTATGGGAATCACTGTTGAGCATCATGTTGCTCATGTGCATACACAAAATGGATTAGCTGAATTTATTAAATGTCTGCAACTGATTGCTAGACCAATGATTATGAAAACAAAGCTACCTATTTCTATATGGGGACATACAATTTTACATGTCACTGTATTAATTCGCATCAGACCAAGTGCATATCATAAATACTCCCCATTGCAGCTTGCATTTGGTAAAGAACCAGACATTTCTCATCTGAAAATTTTTGGATGTATGGTGTATGTGTCTATTGCACCACCTCAACGAAAGAAAATGGGAAATCAAAGAAAGATTGGAATTTATATCGGTTATGATAGTTATCAATCATTCGATATCTTGAACCTCAGACAGACGACGTGTTCACAGCACGTTTTGCTGATTGTCATTTTAATGAGGAAATCTTCCCAATGTTAGGGAGAGAAAATAAACATACCGAAAAGAAAATTATATGGTATGTATCATCATTGTTACATCTAGATCCAAGAACAAAACAATGCGAGAAAGATATACAACAAATTGTGCACTTGCAAAGGATAACAAATCAAATACCAAATGCATTTACAGATGCAAAAGGGGTAACTAAATCATATATACATGCTGTAAATGTTCCTGCTCGAATTGAAATTCTAAAGAAACAAATTGAAAAAACTCATGATGTCGTAAAACGCCTGAAGCGTGAAAGGCCATCCGGTTACAATGATAAAAATCATCGAAAAAGAAAATTCATAGAGAAACACGATGATCACAAAATAGAGAATGATGTTCCTGAAGAAACACATGATGATCAAAAAATAGAGAATGGTGTTCCTGAAGAAACACATGATGATGAAAATGTTCTGTTAGAACCACAAATTGACGAGAATCGTGAAATCTCTATCAATTATATTAATACTGGAAAAATATGGAACCGAAAAGATATAGAAGAAATTGATGATATATTTTCTTATAATGTGACAATCGACATCATAAATGATAATGAAGATCATAAACCAAAATCTTTTGGTGAATATAAAAATCGACATGATTGGATAAAATGAAAAGATATCATCCAGGTTAAATTGGATTCGCTAAATAAACGTAATGTTTTTGAACCTATAGTCATTACACCTGAAGATGTAAAACCTGTTGGATACAAATAGGTTTTTATTCGAAAGCGAAATGGGAAACAAGAAATAGTAAGATATAATGCTCGACTTGTTGCACAAGGTTTTTCTCAAAAGCCTGGAATTGATTATGAAGAAACGTATTCTCCCGTGATGGATGCAATTACGTTTCGGTATTTGATTAGCTTGGCGGTATCTGAAAAATTAGAAATGCGTCTTATGGATGTTGTTACAGCTTACTTATATGGATCACTTGATAGTAATATATATATATATAAAAATCCCTGATGAATTTAAGATGCCTGAAGCACAAAGTTTAAAACCCAGAGAATGTTATTATGTGAAATTACAAAGATCGTTATATGGGTTAAAGCAATCCGGCCGAATGTGGTCTAATTGGCTAAGTGATCACTTGATGAAAAAAGGATATGTAAATAATTCAATATGCCCTTATGTTTTCATTAAAAAAACAACATCCGTATGCGTAATTATTGATGTATATGTTGATGATTTAAACATCATTGGAACGAATAAGGAAATTCAAAAATTTGTGACATACTTGGAAGAAGAATTTGAAATGAAGGATCTTGGAAAAATCAAGTATTGTCTGGATTTACAAATTGATCAAAAAGAATGTGGAATATTTGTCCATCAGACAAATTATACAGAAAAGATTCTTAAACATTTTAATAAGGATAAATCAAATTCTTTAAATACTCCAATGGTTGTTAGATCATTAAACATAGAAAATGATCCATTCCGTCCATGTGAAGATGATGAAGATATTCTTGGTCCAGAAGTACCATATCTAAGTGCTATCGGTGCCCTTATGTATCTTACAAATTGTAAAAGGCCTGATATATCTTTTGCCGTAAATTTATTAGTAAGATTTAGCACATATCCAACAAAGAGACACTGGAACAGAATTAAACATATATTTCGTTATCTACGAGAAACGACAGACTTAGGACTTTTGTATTTAAAAGATGCTAATCAAAGTATAATTGGTTATGCGGATGCTGGATACTTATTTTATCCACACAAGGCACGTTCCTAAACTGGATATGTATTTACTCGTGGAGACACTACAATTTCTTGGCGTTCACAGAAACAAACAATCGTAACAAATTTCATCAAATCATGCTGAGATTATTGTTATATATGAAGCAAGCCGTGAATGTGTGTGGTTAAAATCAATGACCCAACATATCCAAATCTCATGCGGATTATCATTTGACGAGAAGCCTGTGATACTATATGAAGATAATGCTGCATGTGTTGCTCAAATGAAAGAAGGATACATAAAAAGCGACAGAACTAAACATATTCCTCCTAAGTTCTTCGCATTATCAAGGAGCTTGAGAAGAATAAATATATTGTATTCGTCATATTCAATCAAGTGAAAACTCATCAGATCTCTTCACAAAGGCACTTCCAACGACAACATTCAGAAAGCACATATATAATATTGGGATGTGCAATCTACGAAATTTGTGAAGAATTGTTTGCGTCAACATGAAGGGGAGTTTACGTAACTGCACTCTTTTTCCCTTACTATGGTTTTTATCCCAATAGATTTTTCCTAGTAAGGTTTTTAACGAGTCAGTATAAAAACACGTAATGAAGACAATCATTATGATTATCATCACAAGAGGGAGTGTTGAAAATTAATATTCATAATAGGTGTATTGAATATATGAATGTTGAAAATAAGAGTTGTAAAAATTAGAAATTTGTGTGTGATGGTGAAGGTAATGATGTAATTTATTTTTTAGATTATTACCAAAGAAATTATATAAATAACCTCACCATTTGAAAATAAACTCACAATTGAGTTGAGAGAAAAAAATATTATAAAGTGTGCAGTTTGATAATTTTGAGAGTTTGATATTTTTATTTTTTTACCATAAATTTTTAATTTTTCATAACAATTTTTATTATTTCTGATCTTTATTATATAATAACATTATATTATATATTAAATATATACACAATAAACAAATAAACAGTAAAATAAATATTGTTATTTTTGTTATCTTTTTTTTTCTGTTTTGGAGCTTGGAAAAATATGGAGGACTTTTAGAGTTTCGTACTGATAACTTGTCGTGAAAAAGTAAAAATTTGAGGTAAAAAATATCAAACTCTCAAAATTATCAAACTACACACTTTATAATATTTTTCTCTCAACTCAATTGTGAATTTCTTCACAAATGGTGAAGCTATTTATAGAATTTCTTTGTTAATAATCTAAAAAATAAATTATATCATCACTTTCATCATCATACACAAATTTATAATTTTTACAACTCTTATTTTCAACATTCAAATATTCAATTCACATATTCAATACACATATTTTGAATATTAATTTTCAACAGGTATATTTTTTATTTTGATATTTATATAGTCAAAATTTGATCTTTAACACATTGAGTTAGGTAATTTTTGCATTCTTTTTTTTTTTCTACTCAGACATTTGATGTAGCCCTACACATATCATGAATAGCATTCCATCGAGGGGGAAAAAAAACAAAGTTAGCCGGCTAACATAAATTTTGACTGCTTGAAAACCAAGTTCAAATAGTTTACAGGACGATTTTGTTGTTATTTCCCGTTCAAATTCGATGCCCCGTTTCCCGTGAACGCGAAATGATATGGAACATGATAAAATTTCATGAATATACAATCCTTATGTCTATGTCTTTTTATATGAAATTCGTGTAATAATTACTTTTATTCTTTAAAATACTCCAATTTATTACAAAGTACCCTTTTAAATATAAGTCTGAAAAAAAAATTATTTTGAAAATGAATAAGAGTTTTTGTTAAAAATAATTCAGGTTAAAATTCGACTTTATACGCATTAATCTCATGTTCATGTTTGAAATTTCATTTTCAATATAAACTAACCTGCACGCCGCCGGCAGTTCCTCCGGCTGCGGCGTCCTGGGAGCCATAGCGCAGTAAAACGAGTCCCTCCAGTTAGCTGCCGGCGAGCTATACAGATCAAAATTGCTATTGTACGCCATAGTCTTACTGTAATCTCGCGAATAATATTTCTTCCTGATCTCCGGCGCCTGCTCGTTAAATCTCAGAACTCCGTCCAGCATCTCTTCCAGAATTCCAATCGGTATTCCATGGTTAACCACTTGGAAAAATCCCCATGTCTCCGATGCAACACGAATCTCTTCCACGACTCTCTCGCGTTTTACAGGATCCTTGTCGAACCCATCAAGATCTATTACTGGGAACTTTGAATCTGTGTCACTTGTGTTGATTTTTTCTAGATTATAAGGTGGGTGGATGAAGATTCTGGGTACTTTCGTGACGCCAGAGTCAACAAGTCCTTTGACTCCGACCTTCGTTTCGTCGAAGGCTTTGAGTTCGGCATGACGATCGTAGGTTGTTGACTTAGTTTCTTGATCTTCTCCATTTTTACCTGGATCCACCATGTTTCTGTTCTCTTTCTAGCGCAGATTTGTTCAATTTTGTGATTGCTATTGAGTATTGATTTGTGAAGCCACGTCTGGAAATGACCAGTTTCGTTATCTTCTATATAATTGTTTTCCCGTTAAAATTCTTAATATTAAATCAATTAATTTATAAATGTCAATAATTCATATCAAATTACAAAATTTTAAGGACGATTTCATACAAGTTTATTTGCAATTAATTAAAATATTATCTTTTTTAGTTGGAGAATTATATGTTACAACTTACTTTCGATTATGAGACGGTTTGGGCAAAAATAATTAAATTAGGAGCCAATTTAATTATTTAATTAGGAGCCCAATTTAATTAGAAGCCCATCAGGTACGACGGATTAATTTTCAAAAATTAATCACGAAGTACTGAAAAGATAGAAGATCATGGGAGGAGATGTAGAGATTGTGGCGTGAAAAACGGGGAAAGTGAATCATGGGGGAGTGGAGAAGAACTGCACAGTTGTTGGGAGGAAAAAGGAGATCGGCAAGCAGACACAGGAACACACAACTCAACTCAACACGCACAAATTTCTGCAAATACTCTCTGCTAAAAATTCAGTGTTTCACGCACTAGTTTTCAAGCATTCTAGTATAATTTCTAGCATTATATTGTTTTAGATTTCAACAACTTTATATGTTATATTTTTATGACTTGTAAATTCCTACGGTTTATTGAAAATATAAACGATGTCAGGGGTTTATTCCTCGAATTCCAATAGTTTTCTTTTTTTTTTTGGCGTTATATTAGTTTAGGAGATTAGAACCGACGATCGAATTTAGGATTCGCTTTCGTTTGATAGTTAGAAGTTAGATTTTTACTGTTTTTAACACAAATTGGTGCAACTTCGCACCTGGCACGCCCGCAAATCAAATATTATGCAAACATGTTTTTGGCACGCCCGGTGGGACACACTATGCTGCCAAGAAGAAAAAAAACGTCAATCACGAGAGTGGGGAGTCTCTGGCTAATCAAGAGGGAACTCAGGTTCCACAGCCAGAGCAACCTACTGTTGAACCAAATGCTGAAGAAGTAGATTTGCAGATTCCTACTACATACGATCAAGTCTCAAACAGGGTGATGGAAGAGTTGACCGCTATAAAGATTGAGGAGATCTCACTGGCCTTGTTTAAGGCAATGGCTGACTGTTTGAAGACCATTTTGTGTAAACCGAGTTAGTCTCTTCGAGGAGAGAAAAATATCACCGTCAAAGAAGCTGATCAGGGAAGCAACCAAGTTCATGAATCTGATCAGGGAGTAGGAAACTCGAGGGCCGGTGATCCCCGTCGCCCAGAGTTTACTCTTCCAAATCATCCAGAAAGAAGGTATACACCACCTCACAAGAGAGAAAAAACCTTAGGAGGAAGGTCTCAGCCATATCCATGTGCTCATGGAGTAGGGAGCTCGAAGCAACCTGTTACTCAGGCGTACAGCGTGACAAATCCACTGTATCAACCAGGAGCTTATGAGGATATGTCACACATAGATTATCAGGGAGCGGATGGAAGTTTCCCGGGAGGTAATATTGGTTTAAATGCAGGGTTTCAAGCTCGGGGGGCAAATCATTACCATCACCCACTCCCAGCTCGGAACATTCACATGATTGATCCAGAGATGGTGAGAGAGACGGTTCAAGAGCTATATGGGCCGGCTTTGAGACAGATAGGCCGCCCAGAGTTCAACAAACCATATCCAGACTATATAGACGTGAATAACCCATATCCAAGGGGTTATAGAGTTCATGATTTCAGCCTATTTTGTGGAGAAGAAGGCCAATTGAGCATGGAACATATAGCCAGATTCACCATCCAGTGCGGGGAATTAGCCAACTTGGAGAACTTCAACAATCTAAAGTTGCGGCTATTCCCTAATTCCCTCACAGGAACTGCATTTGCATGGTATGCCTCACTCCCCAGAAATTCAATGATGAGTTGGCAAGAGATGGAAAAGCAATTTCACATCCAATTCTATAGAACAGAGCCAGAAGTGTGTATTGCTGATTTGTCCAGAGTAACCCAAAAGAAAGGAGAATCTGTGGAGTCTTTTATCGACAGGTTCAAAAAGATGAAGAATAGGCTAGGTGTTCCTAACTGAGACCGAGTTCGTGAAGATTGCACAAAAAGGACTGGATTTTGAATTAAGGAAGAAATTCCAGGGAATGAAGTTCAGGGATTTCTTTGAGCTAGCTGCCAAAGTGGCTGAATACGAAGAACTATTGCGGGAAGAGTTGTACAAGAAGAAAACTGCTATGGGATCTTATTATCAGGAGGTGGAAGATGTGGCATTAGCAGAAATTCGATCAGCTGGTTCTTGCACAGTTCTCCTGCTAAAAAAGAAGCCAGCAGAACCTGAAAAGAAGAACAGCTCCCAACTCCCCAAAGACATGCAGTATACATTTGATGTGTCAAAGACCGAGGAAGATTTTGATTTCTTGGTAAAAGAAAAATTCATCACATTCCCACCTGATCACAGGATGCCACCCGCCGAAGATCTGGAGGGACGAGAGTATTGTAAGTACCACAACTCCTACAATCATGCTACTAAGTCTTGTTCGGCGTTCAAGAACATTTTGCAGGACAGAATTAACAAGGGATTCGTGAAGTTCCATAACAAACAAGAGTCTATGGCGGTGGATGATGATCCTTTTTCCCCAGTAGCTTTGGTCAATGTGAATGTGACAGATTTGAGAGATCTTCTCAATGAGAAAAGAAGCCGATCCTTTGCAGTGAAGGACCGAGTAATCAAAAAATGATGGATCCCTAAGGGTCAATTGTATGAAGCCACTGGAAGGTATAATACCGATCGACTAAGAACAGTTCAGCAGCGTGTAACCAGAAATTTTGGCGAATCCGCGGCCTTTAGGCCGAGGAACCATCATTTCTTTGGAAGACCAGTGCGTGAGAATCAAAAGTTCAGAGGGGAATCATCTCGTGATCAGCACCAAAGGTACTCGGACAGAAGAAATGCATATGAAGTTGAGTCACAAAGGGTGGAAACAAGGAAAATATCAGCTGATCAAGGCAGAGAGCGACGTGCTTATGAAATCTCAAAAGGAAAAATGATTGAAAGTAGGACAGCAAGGCCCAGATACATCCTTCCAGCTAGAGGGGAGTTCAGTGAGTCTTGGAGAGTGGCCCAACACAAAAAGTTCCATAGGCCACCGACTAGGACTCAAAAGAGACGGCTGTTGAGGGAAAGAACTATTGCAAGAAGAGAGGAGTCCGCTAAGTTGAGAAATGAACCCACAACTGATGTTCCAGTCTCCAGGAATCCAGTGGGGAGTAAATCCAAGTTTGGAAGATCGGCGACTGAGGATAAGTTTGTAGAGGATGATGATGATTTGTTAAGCGAAGAGGATGATCAAAAAAGAAAAACAATTAATTTTTGCGTTGGAGAGTTTCACATCACTGTGGATTCTGCCACAGGAGTGGTGATACTACCAGAGAGGTTTAAAATGATATAAGAAGAGAATGAAGAGTTGATGCCCAAAGAAACAGTGCAAAAGGAAGAACACGCGAATAAACTCCCTGAAGTGAGTTCAAGAGTGGTTATCAAGGAGGGCCACCCAAATAAGTCTAAACAGGTGATACTTGAAAAGCCTACACTAGCCATGACCAAGCACATAAGGCCGTTGTACATCAAGGCCCATATCAATGGGAAACCAGTGTCTAGGGTCTTGATTGACAATGGCTCAGCTGTGAATGTTCTTCCAGTAAGAATATTAAGAAATTTGGGCAAAACTGAAGAAGATTTGATTCCTACTGAGGTTTCTGTTGCTGCGTTTATCGGGAAAACCACCAAGACCATTGGAGTATTCCCCGCTGATGTTACTGTAGGGAGCATGTCGTCTTTATGTGCATTTTTCGTGGTAAACTCCTCCGCCAACTTCCAAGCGTTGTTAGGCAGAGATTGGATCCATGCAAACAAGTGCATCTCATACTCAATGCACCAACTGTTGTTATTTTGGAAAGGGGATGATGTGTGGAGGTTGTAGAAGCGGATGGACAGCCGTTCCAAACAAGTGCAAGTGCAGTGGAGGCCAGATATTACAATGGGGATTTTAGGCCTATCAAAATTCGTAGCAATAGCAAGAAAGAAAATCCATTGTACATGCAAACACCAACTCCAAGCTCGGTGTTAGAAAGAATCCTCAAGCCTACTGTTATCGTGCCGCCTAGGCCGATAATTCAGCCACTGGTTGAGGAGATTGATAATTGACTTGAACCAAAAAGAAAAGGAGGTAGCTGCAACCTCCATATGGAAGGCGCATGTGCAGCAAGTCCTGAACAAATTAGGGAAAGAGGAAGCATGGGACACCTATGGAACTGAGGTTGTTCAAGAAGAAGAATACGAAGAGGATGAGCTCCAAGTTGATGAATTGTTGATGGCGTCATCTCAAATGGAAGATGGCCAACACGAAGTGCAAGACCCATTGGAAGTGATTAAATTGGGGGAGCTGGAGAATCCAAAAGTAGTATATGTGAGTAAGCTACTGGAAGAGCAGTTGAAGCAAGATCTGATTAGTGTGCTGAAAGAATACAGAGATTGTTTTGCATGGAGTTATGATGACATGCCAGGGTTGGCCGGAAATTGGTCGAACACCGACTTCCACTCAAAGATGGTTTCAAGCCATTTCAACAGCCATCTCGTCGCAAGTCAAAAGAAGTCGAGTTGAAAGTAAAAGAGAAAGTCGAGAAACTGTTGAGGGCCAAGTTTATAAAGCCAATCAGATATACCGAATGGCTTTCGAACATTGTGCCAGTCATGAAAAAGAATGGCAAGATCAGAATATGCATTGACTTTCGAGACTTGAACTATGCAACTCCCAAAGATGTGTACGTAATGCCGATACTTGATATGTTGATTGATTCAGTGGCTAGGCATGAGCTGTTATCTTTCATGGATGGGTTCTCGGGCTACAACCAAATCAAAATAGCAGAAAGTGACACTCACAAAACTGCATTCAGATGTCCAGGAGCTGTTGGTACGTTTGAGTGGCTTGTCATGCCATTCGGGCTGAAAAACGCAGGGGCCACATACCAAAGGGCTATAAACTCAATCTTTCATGATATGATAGGGCATCATATTGAAGTATATATAGACGATATTGTTGTGAAATCCAAACAAGCTGCTGATCATGTTGAACACTTGAGGAAGAACTTCCAAAGAATGAGGCAACATGAGTTAAATTTAAATCCATTAAAATGTGCCCTTGGTGTGAAAGCAGGAAACTTTTTGGGATTTTTGATACATCAGATGGGAGTTGAAGTGGATAAAAACAAAGCCAAAGCTATTATGGAAGCAAATCCGCCTAGAAACAAGAAAGAGTTGCAACGCTTCCTTGGGCAAGTAAATTACTTGAGACGTTTTATTTCTAATCTTGCAGGGAAGACGAAGGAGTTTTCACAGCTGTTGAAGCTCAAAGATAGAAGGGAGTTCAAATGGGAAGAGTCGCATTAGAAAGCTTTTGATGTGATCAAAAGATATTTATCTAACCCACCTGTTCTTATGCCTCCCAGGTATGGAATGCCCCTTAAATTATACATCTCTGCTGCTCATGAATCAATTGGATGTTTACTAGTTCAAAATAATCACGAAGAAAATGAGCAAACCATCTATTATTTGAGTAGATTTCTCACTTCAGTAGAGGTAAAATATTCTGTAATTGAGAAGCTATGCTTAACAGTGTATTATGCTTGTACTAAGTTGAGACATTATTTGATTCAATCAAGAGTGTTTGTGGTGGCTAAAACCGATTTAATTAAATATATGCTTAATAGACCAATCCTCTCTGGGCGGATTGGTAAGTGGTCTTTAGCATTGACCGAGTTTACATGGACCTACTACCCCCAAAAGTCAGTAAAAGGCCAAGCTATAGCCGATTTTTTAGCTGATCACCCGTCACTTGATGAGTTTATTGGAGAGCAGATTGTTTTTCCAGTTTGTGAAGTGGGAGTTCAACCCGGGCAATTGAAGTTCGATGGATCAAGTACAGAAGCAGCAGCTGGAGCTGGTATTGTGATCACCTCCCCAAGAGGTGTGAAAACCGCTCTATCCTTTAATTTGGGTTTCCCATGCTCCAACAATCAGGCGGAATACGAAGCACTAGTCATCGGATTGGAAATTCTGAAAGATTTAGGGGCAAGAGAATTGTTAATATCAGGGGATTCTCAGCTGTTACTCAAACAGCTATCAGGGAGTTCAAATGCACAAGTTTTTCATTGGCTCCATACTATACGGCGGCATCACAACTTCTAGATGATTTTGAAGAAGTGTCGCTGATACACGTCCCAAGACAAGAAAATTGGGAGGCAGACGAGTTAGCATAGGTTGCTTCGGGATTGAAGATGTCTCCAGAACTTACACACAGACTAGTGTTGATTCAGAAGAAAAACCACCCTTCGATTCAGCAAAGAGGGATTCAAGTAGACACGCACAACTTGGATATCAACTTAGCTGGTGATTGGAGGGATGGCATGAAACATGTGCTAGAATCAACCGGGAGAGATATTCCACATGGTTTGAAAATGAGGGCTTTTAATTACATCTTAGTGGAGGGAGATTTGTACAGGAAAGGTCTAGATGGACTGCTCCTTAGATGCATAGGTTTCCCAGAAGCATTTGAGATCATGAAGCAAGTTCACGAGGGAGTGTGTATCAGTCTGGAGTGAAGATGAGATGGTTGATAAGGAGGTATGGCTACTATTGGCCATCCATCATGAAAGATTGCATCAAATATGCGAAGGGATGCCAGCCATGTCAGAAACATGGGAACATCCAAAGAATTCCGGCTGATGAGCTTCACAGCGTTGCCAAACCATGGCCGTTCAAGGGCTGGGCCATGGACTTAATGGGTAGAAGCAGTGCCTTTGAAGAAAGCGGAGCAAGGGGATGTCATTAACTTTGTGAAAGAGAATATTATTCATAGATTTGGAATTCCAGAGTCATTGACCACGGATCAGGGAACTATGTTCACAGGCTCAGATATGAGGGAATTTGCAGTAGACTATGGAATCAAATTGATAAACTCATCCCCTCATTACCCACAATCCAACGGACAGGCCGAAGCATCGAACAAAGTTTTGATAAAGATTCTACAGAAAATGATGGAAGAGAATCCCAAGGATTGGCCACGGCTATTATTAGAAACTTTGTGGGCATACAGAACATCCTAGAGGACCNTAGACGAGCTGAGAATCCAAGCATACAATGCTCTGTTGTTACAGAAACAGAAGGTTGCGAGAATCTACAACAAAAGAGTTAACAAGAAAAGCTTCCATGAAGGGGAAATAGTGTGGAAGGCCATACTGCCATTAGGAACAAAGGATAGGGAGCTGGGCAAATGGTCTCCCAACTGGGAGGGACCATTCAAGGTACATAAGGTGTTAGACGGAAATGCATATTGGCTATCAAGTTTAGATGGTCATCCACACAAGAGATGCATAAACGGCAAGTATCTCAAGCCGTATTTTCCAAGTATGAGGGAAGAAGTAGAAAAAGCGAGCAAGTGAGGCGAACAGAAAGGCTGATATCCAGCACTTTTGTATGGGTTTAGTTCTTTATTTCAAGATGTCATGTGATATAGGCCTTAGGGCCACTGAAATAAATATATGTTGTTTGTTTTTAAACAATGATCGGAGAAAGTAGTACAGTAAGCCAATTTCATTATTTTGAAGGCCTTTTGTTTCAGTAGGGAGTCGGTCTTATGGCCACTTATTATATATGCATTCGGTCGATATTTCTAATTTTCTTGTTGTACGAGAGATCATTGATAAGGTAGGCCATGCAGCCATTACATGACTCGGTTGTTTTCATATGCAGTGACAGACCCCTGAAGTAGGCCTTCAGGCCACTTAGAATATGGCAAGAAATAAATATACCAAGCGGGGAGTTGGGCTCATTGAACAGAATAGCGAGTAATAATGAAGAACAGCAGAGAACAAGGGCGTTATGCGAACCCCGAGAGGAACCAGAAGTGGACTTTGGTATAGAAATAGGCTATCCAGCCATTTTTGTACGATTTTTAGCTTCTTGTTGTAAAATTTTGTTTTAAGTAGGCCGTAGGGCCACTAATGTAAATGTTTGTTGGTTATAATGTAAAAAACGAGAAAGATTAATTAAAGTTGGCCAATAGGCCACTTTTGTCATATTGGATCCATTATGTTTCGATAGAGAATGAAGAGAGGAAATGATCTCGAGTGAGGAGTTTTAAGCCAACATATGGTTGTGATTGAAGCTATTGAAATGAGTTGGATTAAGTGAATTAATAACGAATAGAAACTTCTTCCCAACATCCAATACACCACACCCCGTACAAATCCACCTTCGTTCCACATCCATCACCCAACAACCACAGCACCAAACTACCAGTCAACAAAATATAAAGCGAAATCACCGCACG
>NW_027356420.1:0-434 GCF_012295235.1 Primulina huaijiensis | reverse complement strand
AAATAATCACAAGAGCTAAGCTTATAGACATGCAAAGGTCATAGTGCTTCTAACTAAATACCGAAAATAATACTGAGTAGAGCATGCAATCCTATCGCAATTCTAAGTTCAAAATCTTAATCCCGATTCCCAAAACATTGGAATGCAAATGTAACTTAAAGCTGTAAGGTACCTGTCATCAGCATGGTGTCAGGGTTCGTCTCCGCAGCATGGAGAGCAAAAACTCTGCCTTGGGTAGGCAGATTCTTCCGGGGGCACTGCCGTAGCATGTGGTCCGTGCTGCCACACTTAAAACATTTCCCTGAGCCAAACATGCATGCTCCCGGATGACGGCGTGAGCACTTGGGACAGACTGGGTGCTCAAAGGTCCTCGGGACGGCACGTCCCTACTGCTGCTGCTGCTGCTGCTCCTGCTGAGGTCCTCCTCTGTTCCT
>NW_027356419.1:0-878 GCF_012295235.1 Primulina huaijiensis | reverse complement strand
ACTACAGCTCTCAGCATATCTTCCAAGGTCAGGATCGTCCGCTCTAACTGTCTGTCAGTGTGTGGATATGATATGAATCTTCGTACGATGAAAAGCAAACGAGATTAAATATGAATCGCGTCCTCAATTCTATAACGAACAAGGATCGTTGTTACGATGTCCCGATCTTTTGATTCAAGGAATTACGTGATATTCACCCCTAAACGACGCGGTTTAGTAATAAACAATCACAAAAGAAACAATCGAAACTTAATCGAACCTTCAAAGGACTCGTCTTTGACAATCCGCGCAAGACACGATCGACAAACGCCACAAAGTTAAAACTTTGATAAGTTTGATTTTTGAAAACAAAGCTAAAGCCTTGAAAAGTTTAGAGAAAACTCAAAAACTTTGATAAACTCAAATAATAATCTCTATAATGTTCCAATTTTCGTCCATAATATTGTGTACAATCTAAAAGATACTCAAAATCAAGTTACCAAGGTAATTAGGATTCTAAACAAGGAAACTAGATTTTCTTCTCGCAGCAGGCGCGCTCGGGCGGCAGAATTTGACCGCTCGAGCGCCATGTCTTCTGGCTATTCGCGCTCGGGCGGTAGTATTTTACCGCTCGGGCGCGGGTCCTTCTGGATGTTTTCTTCGTCCATCACTTGAATGGTGTTCTTATGACTCCCAAACTTACTCCCATGCCTCACGAACCCTTCAGCACTCTGCACCTTGCTCGTAAGTCCTTCTTTATTGCTCATAAGCCCTTGTAGTGTCTCTTTGAATTTCTTTAGCCGTCCTCTCGTGATTGGTCCCTCCGGCAACTCTAAAGGATCCCACGCTTTCCGTGGAGCTTGACCACCCGTGTTCGCATCATCCTCCCCTTCTTGAAA
>NW_027356418.1:0-658 GCF_012295235.1 Primulina huaijiensis | reverse complement strand
TATTTGTGTATTTTGTGGATCTAGTGCAGGAAAAGATTCAATTTAAGAAGAGGTAGCTGAAAAGCTTGGAATAACACTTGCTAAAAAAATATTCATTTGGTATATGGTGGTGGTGAAGTTGGTCTCATGGGAAAAGTTGCAAAAGCTGCGCATGCAATTGGAAGTGAAGTCTTAGGCATTATTCCGATTACCTTAGCCAGTCTTACTGGACCAACAATAGGAGAAAAAATTAAAGTGGACAACGTGTATGAACGAATTACTCAAATGATTGAACATTCAGATGCTTTCATTGCTTTGCCAGGAGGTTTCGGTATTTTGGAAGAAATATTTCATACTGTTTGTTGGGCACAATTAAATATCCACAATAAGCCAATTGGTTTGTTAAATGTTAACCATTATTATGATAAACTGCTATCGTTTCTTGATGATGTTGTTGAACAGAAATTTATTTCATTAGCTTCGCGAAGGATGTTAGTTTTTGCTACAAGTGAAGATGAACTTATTGATTTACTGCAAGGATTTAGTCATGAACCAGATCCATTCTTATCTCAACTTAATTGACCAACATCCAAGAGTAAGAAAAGAAAATTCATGTGATGCTAAACTTGTGATACAACGGTATGTTTTAATTTTTTTTCTTTAAGGTATGAAAAATCTC
>NW_027356417.1:0-413 GCF_012295235.1 Primulina huaijiensis | reverse complement strand
TGTCCCCTACCAATGAAACATGGTACTCACGTCACAGATACTAGTTTCGAACTCGAGCGGCCTATATCCTTCTTAGTGACGGCTGAATCGACTAGGAACAGTTTAGAATATACAGTATTCCAAATATGAGTTTCATGATACTCATCATATGAGCATCTCATATTCTTTCTACTATTTGTATATTCAAGGACTTTATCCATGCAACATGAATGGGTAAACAGATAAAGAAGTGCCAAAACAATAATTTAAAATATAATTAAAATAAAGACTGTTTATGCATAGAGATTCATTGTTAAAACTTGGCCAACACTTGGCTCGACGTGCACCTACTCTAACATGATGTTCAAATTTTGAGCAGAAAGTTGTTAGATCGATTTTGAAACGTTTTTAGATCTCAGAAATTCTTTTTTGCT
>NW_027356416.1:0-264 GCF_012295235.1 Primulina huaijiensis | reverse complement strand
GACACGATTTCAGTAAATCAACTGAATAGACAAGGAACCCCTTTGATCATTTCTGTAACAATCGAGTCATAGACATAACAGATATCAAAGGAATTCTAGATCTAGAACCCTTACCGTAAAATTTCCACTCGTGTAATGCCCGAGAATTTTATGCTGATAATCTGAGATTAATGATTATGACTTGTAGCGCTTATAGATGGATCAAGTCGCGATAAGAACGGGACAAGCACGAGTTAGGCGTTGAAATCCCGTAGGTATATCGCA
>NW_027356415.1:0-803 GCF_012295235.1 Primulina huaijiensis | reverse complement strand
TTAATTCCAATGGGAACAATCATGATCACAATGGTTCATATGATCATAGTGGGAGCAATCCTGATCATTTTGATTCATCTGATCCCCAACTTCGAAAGAGTAATAGGAAAGGTATGCCCAAACGTCACTATGAGATTGAAGGGCATGCTTATGTCATATCTTTAGTAGATGATGAAGAGCCTATAAACATTGATGATGCTCTATCTTGTCCTTCAAGGGACAAATGGATGAATGCAATGGAAGAAGAAATGAAATCAATGAAATCAAACCAAGTTTGGGAACTAGTTGAACATCGAAAGTCTGACGGAACTATAGATAGGTATAAGGCTCAACTAGTGGCAAAAGGTTACACTCAGCAAGAGGGTATTTATTACGAAGAAACCTTTTCACCAGTAGTGAGATTTACTTCTATTCGTTTATTAGTGGCCATAGTTGCTAATTTGGATTTAGAATTATATCAAATGGATGTTAAGACTGCTTTTCTCAATGGAGACCTTGAGAAAAAAATCTACATGGAACAACCAGTAGGTTTTATTGTTGAAGGTCAAGAAAATAAAGTTTGTAAATTGAATAGATCAATTTATGGCCTTAAGCAGTCTTCTAGACAATGGTATTTGAGATTTCACAGAGCAATAATCTCATATGATTTCATTATGATAGATAAAGACCATTGTGTTTATGTAAAAAGATCCAATAAAAGGTTTGTAATTCTATCTCTTTATGTCGATGACATATTGTTAGCTGGGAATGACAAGGAATATATAGAAACCATTAAGAAATGGTTGTCATCAAATTTTGAAATG
>NW_027356414.1:0-266 GCF_012295235.1 Primulina huaijiensis | reverse complement strand
GGGGTCATTATAATGTCATTCAAGTGTTGAATGACAAAAACGAAATCATCTAGAAGAGACAGGCGCACTGCAGCAAATATTTCCCCCCGCCCCAGCACAATTGGCCGAGAAAGGTGCGACCCAGCACGGAATTCTAGCCGCCCTAGCATGCCCTACGCTCCTCAGTGGGGATTTCTGCTCCCTAGGGCACACCCCTAGGACAAAACTTTAGAAACTCAAATTTTTAACGCAGAATTAATCATGGAAACACAATTTTTGAGTTTTGA
>NW_027356413.1:0-563 GCF_012295235.1 Primulina huaijiensis | reverse complement strand
CTCCAGACATGTCAGTAATGGAGTACACTTCACGATTCAACGATCAGGGAACCTATGTCCCAACGATCAAGTCGGATGAAACGTTAAAAATGCATCGTTTCAAGAAGGGACTCAACAGTCGAATTCAGTCGGCATTGGCAGTATTCAAGCCAAACAGCTTTGCGGATTTGATGGGCGCTGCAATGAGCGCAGAAACAGATATCAAACGCCGTGAGGAAGAAAACAGGAGTAAGAGACTGTTGGTCAACCAAACTACTCAAAATGGTCCCAAGTTTAAGAAGCCTAATCATTCAAGTGGACCTCCAAGAGGAAATTTTAACAGTGCTGGCCACACCGAAGGAAAGTGGTGCGATACATGTCGACAGAAACATGTTGGAGAATGCTATCGGAAGACAAGTGCTTGTTTTAAGTGCGGAAATGTGGGTCATAGAATTAAGGATTGTCCGGACAACAAGGAAAAAGGGGCGGGGCCCAGCAAACAACATGAAAACAAGACTAATGCTCGGGTTTATGCAATTACCCAAGAGGAAGCTGATAACACCAATGAAGTGGTGGCAGGTACC
>NW_027356412.1:0-239 GCF_012295235.1 Primulina huaijiensis | reverse complement strand
AACATTGCTGATGATGCAATTAGCCTTGTGTTTGGCAAGGAAAATGGGGTTAGAGTGTGTGGGATGGGCTTTGGAGTTACACCATCAAAAGTTGGAGCTTATGTACAGCAAAATGGCACTGTTAAACAACTTCAAGATATGGTGCATAACCTTCAACAAGAAATGCAAGAAATGAAGTCCATGTTTTTACAAATTATGAGACAACAAAATCAACAAGAACATGTTAGTAATTAAATAAC
>NW_027356411.1:0-764 GCF_012295235.1 Primulina huaijiensis | reverse complement strand
CAGCAATAGAATATCAGTCGAGAGCTCACCAGGCATAACCAAGTCAAGTCCCACCAACTTCTCGATGAGCCCAATCTTCCTAACACCATGCTCATGGACCGAAGCCCCCTCTCGCAAGCATGTAGTCATGAGTTTTTTAACAGTAGCATGTCTCTCTGAACGAGTTTGTACAGCATACAATTCTTTCAGATGAAGGTGAATGTCAGCAGCATTCACCGCCTCCTCGAACCTTCTCTGAAGTTCATTCGACATAGAAGCCAACATGTAGCTCTTAGCCTGAAGATCATGATCCCACCATTTCTCAAGCTTAGCTAACTCAGTCCTACTGATATCAGGAGATGCCTCCTTTGGTGGCTTCTTATCAAGCACATACGCAATCCTCTCGGAGTTCAGAACAATCTTTAAATTTCGGAACCAGTCGTGATAGTTAGGGCTAGTCAATTTGTTTTGATTGAGAATGATTGAAAACGGGTTACGAGTAGACATCGTAAATATACTGAAAATGAAACCAGATAATAGTTACTGATAATTTTAAAATAATTCTAAGATATAAAATATGGATTTTCATTTTATAAATTTCCCTCCCACTATTTTGACATTTCTACCACCCTCTGATGAAAAAGGGAAATCATATTTCCTTAGTAGGCACGTAGAGTCCAATTATCCAATTATAATCTCGAATAATATCAGCCAATTATAATTTCTAAAAGATAGAATCAAATTGCATCCCTATGCAACCTCTGCGTGTTTTGCCTCACGTTTAA
>NW_027356410.1:0-922 GCF_012295235.1 Primulina huaijiensis | reverse complement strand
ACTTAAAAAGATCTGTAATTCTTGCATATATTAAAGGTACATGGATTGCTGACCAGATTATATATAAAGAAAGTTGTAATATTATTTATGAAAGCCCGAAGGCTGAAAATTACAAGAGGAAATTAAAAGGGACTACAATCCTATTCTAAAAATACTGGAGAGGATTGCTCTCCGGGCTCTTTGGGTTCTTCAGGAGTCTGTTCAACTTCCTTGTCGGCAGCGTCGTCCTTGGGAAGGGAATCGATGGCTTTATCTATGTCCGGGAAGCCCTCCTTGCCTGTCGGGATAAGGCCCTCTTCTTCAAACTGCTCTTGACATTTGTTGAAGCCGATTGTAAAGTATTTGTAAGATCTGTCTTCAACAGCCGCTTGGAATTCTGAGGATTGAAGGAAGACAGTCCGCCATTCATCTTGAGTCAGTTGGAGGAGCCTTAACTTATCCTCGGCCGCAACAGCCCGATGCTGCTGCGTGCTGGCTTCATCCTCGAGATAGCCAACTCGGGACTCCAAGAATGCAATCCGCCTTTCAAGGGCCTCCTCCCGGGCTATGCCTTCACCTCGGGCAAGCTGAGATGAGGCCAATTGTTGGTTGGCCGCTTCCAAAGAAGCTTGGAGTCCAGCGGCTCTCTCCTCATGAAGCTTCCGAACCCGGGCAATCTCTCCTTGAAGTTGGTCGTGGATTTCCTGAGCCACTCGGGCTTGCTGCCCTTTTTTCGTGGCCATTGCAGCTACCTCCTCAAAGGCCGAGATGATCATATGAGCAGCCTGTAAAAGAAAAAAAAACAGCAAATAACAACAAAGGAACAACAAAAGAAGAAAAAAGAAATAAGGATATAACTTACAGCTAAAAGTCGGTTTGATCCCTCCAGGAATCTAATGCTGGCGGGATTGCTCCTCAAAAATGCCGCCTCAGCAGGGTTGAG
>NW_027356409.1:0-377 GCF_012295235.1 Primulina huaijiensis | reverse complement strand
TTCGATTTGGGTTATTGTTGATCGTTTGACTAAGTCATCACATTTACTTCCTGTCATAACAACTTATTCGATGAATCAGTATGCTGAGGCTTATGTTCAAGAGATTGTTAGACTTCATGGGATACCAGTGTCAATTGTTTCTGATCGTGATCCAAGGTTTACATCTGAGTTCTGGAAGAGTTTGCAGAGATCTTTGGGTACAAAGTTGGCATTCAGTACAACTTATCATCCTCAGAGTGACGGACAATCAGAACGAGTTATTCAGATTCTTGAGGACATGTTAAGGGCATGCATTATTGATTTTCCTGGAAGTTGGGATTTGAAGTTGTCTATTGTGGAATTCACATATAATAACAGCTATCAATCCTCAATTGGCA
>NW_027356408.1:0-406 GCF_012295235.1 Primulina huaijiensis | reverse complement strand
AGCCGGTAAACGAGCCAAAGCACAGCCCTAGCATATAGAGCCTTATTGTTGTCCCGGGTCATAAGGACTAATGGTGTACAATCATAACACTTGAGTCAATAAATTCTCTAGCCAACCGTTGGCTTGCAGGGCATCTACTCTAACAATCTCCCACTTGCCCTAGAGCCAACTACCCATAACTTTAATCCCATTGCTTCGCGATGCTTCTCAAACAATGGTCTTGGCAAGGGCTATGTAAGTGGATCAGCAACATTATCTGCAGAGGGGACTCTTTCAACTGATATATCTCCTCTTCCCACAATCTCCCGGATGATGTGGAACTTCCTCAGTACATGTTTGGATCGCTGATGAGACCTTGGTCCCTTTGCTTGCGCAACGGCACCAGTGTTGTCGCAGTACACTGGGA
>NW_027356407.1:0-389 GCF_012295235.1 Primulina huaijiensis | reverse complement strand
AGGTTACCTCGAAATCAGTGTAGTGCCGGCTCTGTCTCATCCTCTTCAGCTTGCATCACGTAGACCCTTCTAGTAGTAAGTTGCTTGAACGTTGGGCAATCCACAGCCTTGTGTCCCAAATCTCCGCATTTGAAGCACTTGTAAGTGCCTCACATGCACTTGCCATGATGATGACGATTGCATTCCTTGCAAAGTGGTTTCTCATCAGCCTTCGGAATGTTCCCTTTAGGTGGTTGTCCTTGTGGTTTTGGTGGTTCTTGTTGCTTTGGTGGTCCCGTGTGAGGCTTCTTGTTGCTCTGATTGGCTTGCTGAGCACGATTCCTCTTTCGTTGCATCTCCCAATAAATATCTTTGAGTGACTGCTCGGCTCTAAAAGCTCTGGAAACGGC
>NW_027356406.1:0-22068 GCF_012295235.1 Primulina huaijiensis | reverse complement strand
CAATATTCAAATATTCAATATTAAAATATTAATTTTCAACATATTCAAATAAATCATTGTTTTTCAACTTCAATTTAGAAAAAAAAAAAATTCTGCAGGTGTTAACAGTCACCCAAATACTCAATAATAACATATAATTAAATACCAATATACAAATAAATCATTGTTTTTAAAAATAGAACTTAGTTAATTAAAAGCTTTGGAGTGAATTTCGTCCAATATTATAATTATGAACAAAAATATTGAAATAAAATAGAATTATTTAATTATTTATTAAAATAAAATATAATGATTTTAAATATATAAAAATAGAAAAAAATTGATTTTTATATCTGTTAAATAAAAAATGAGCATTAATTATTTTATAAATAATAACTTATATTTCAATATTATGATACTAATGTCTAAATTAATAAATTTTAATGTAAATCATAAAACATTAAAAAAATTGGTAGTTGGTCCCAATTAATTACCAAAAAAAAAATCAAAATCAAAATCAAAATCAAAATCAAAATCAAAATCAAAATCGACCACTCATTGTCTCTTACCCATAAATCCTCCCTATCTTTCCCACAGACGCCACTTTTCTTCACCTACCATACACACAACATAAATTAGGGTAAGAAAATTGTGTAAATCAGTTGTTTTATCTCTTTATGTTCTTGAAATAAACGGTCGTTCCGACATCGATTTTGCAAATCATCCCCAATTATGAAAAAAAGAAATAAAAATGCTAAAAAAATTGGGGACATTATCCGACGGGCTCTGTGAGTGAGTTTGCTCCCCTCTTCTATCATTTCTTCGTTCTTATCTAATAGGGGTTAGGGGTTTGAATTGATGAGTGATATAATTGTTACTCAGTAAACAGAGAAAATCATATCAACTTTTAAAATCATTTTTAACAGAAATTTCATATACAAAAACGGAACATAAATCACATATTTTTCAAAAGTAAACAATATCCATTTTATGCACTGATCATGTTATGAAATTTATGGTTAACTAATGTAAGTCTCTTATATTTTAACTCTCTAAATGATGAGGCATCAATCAGGAATAACATGTATAAGACATATCCGGAATGTATATTCCTACTATTCATTCATAAATTTCAGTGCTTCAAACATGCATATTTTGAAATCAACTTTAAAATCATACAATACATGCTGCTCGATTTTAAATCAGACGAGTTAAAATAGGAAACTCACTTACAGTATTTGCTAAAATGATTTCGGTTGACGCTTGGACGTCTATTTTCTTGTTATTGTATTGCTGCTCGAAAATACTATTGGACTTTTGCTCGAAAATTCCCTCTATTAGCTCGAAATAGTTCTTCTAAGTTTTGGGTGATTTGCTCAGAATTTTTGTAACTCCTCATAAATATGTATGCATTTATAGGCAAAAATTTGACGGTTAGCCTCTCAATTAATGGTCATTATTTGTCATTATCTGACATGATTTCGAGTTTAATGTTTTAGTTATAGGTTTGTATCATAATCACCAGCTTCCTGTTGACATGATATGCTGGATTTCGGTTATTGAATTTTCACCTGTTGGAAATAGTCCGGTGCTGAAAATGTAAGCTTTTGCACAATATTTGTTGCTGCATAATTTTGTTTATTGAAAAATGATTGATGACTGAATTTATTAATTGTTGAAATTTTTAGCTATGTTGAATTGAAGTTCGGTTTCTCACGTAACTGTTGAATCTTCAATTCTAGAACTGTTGATATTTCTCATTTCAATAATAGGTGTAATAATTATCACTTGATTTGATTATCCATTTGTATTTCTTTTACTCCAAGTTAAAGTTATATCAGGAACTTTTTTTAAAAATTTATTCATTTAAATTTTAAATCAGTGAAAATATAATAATAATAATGACACGTTATCCAATAATAATAATAATAATAATAATAATAATAATGACACGTTATCAAATAATAATTGAACGCATTCAAAAAGAAAACAATTCTCGACGTTAACTAGTACAAGATATTTGACACATCTATTGCGATTATATATTTTATTTTATTTTTAAATTTATATTTTATTGAAGAATCCATTATTTTAAAATTAATTTAAAATATTTTGACCAAAAAATATGTGAGATAAAATTTAGATAAATTAAATAAAGAGATAGATTAGGTAAAAAAAATCTATTTGATTTTTTTCAGACAAGTAAATAAATTTGAATAGTCTACAATATATGCTTGTCATCTCATTATAAGTTTATCGTATAATTTCGAACCATGATCTCGTTCTAAATTTAAAATTTTAATATCAAATAAACTATAAGTAATCGACCAGACTGAAAAGTAGGTGTGTCAATTCGGGTGGGTTAGGTCGAGTTGAGCAATAGTACTATTTAAAAATTGCTCAACCCGAACCCAACACGAACATGATCCAACCCGAAAACTCTCAACCCGAACCAACCCGTATAACCCGATTTTAAATTTTTTATAAATTTTAATTTAAACACATAATAACAAAATCTCCCTCATATATTTGATCTAAATTTGAAAGTCTAATCGTAGAAAAATAAAGTATATTTATTAAATCAAATAAATAATTGTCTAAAAAATAAAAAATGTTCAAAATAAATATTAGATTATGAAAATTTATGATATAAATAAACAATAAATATTTTTTCAGGCATACAATATATAAAAATATATGTCATATTTATTAATTATATTTTTTTAAAAAAAATTAAAATTTTCGGGTCAACCCGAACTCAACCCAATCCAACTCGATCATTTATTTCGGGTGAACTATCGCGTCCAACCCGATTTCCCGAAAACCCCAAACCCCAAACCCAAACCTGATTTTTAACCGTATCGAGTTGATGAGTCGTGTCTGATTTTGACATTTATACTGAAAACCGGTTTGGACTTCTTAGATATTTTCTACTTCTATCTATTTTGTCCATCTTCTCGTTTTTGGTTACTATGTATAAAGGGGTGACACGAGTCGATTCTCCATTGAAGGACAAAAATGAAGCCCCTACCTAGTTCATGCTGATGATTCTCCATTTTCACTACTTCCACTTTCTTCACTATCATCACCTGCACATGCACTGCATTAGCTTTTTACAACCTTTTGAATTCTTGAAAAGGTATAAGAACCAAAATTTAAAAAGCACAATAAATGCCAAATTTTTTCATTTAGTGCCACCAACAATCACCCACTTCCTCTATCTTTTGGGCCTTTTCTCTATTCGAACTTCATTATTTTCTTAACTGAGCTGAACAACTTTCACCCACTCAGATTTTGTTCACAAACAAGTCAACATACTACTAGTTTGAAAGCAGAAGTCCACCCCCTCCATTTACGCCAGGACATGGCTTTCAGCGAATAAATGCACTGATATATGTTCCTTTTCAAATTTCAAATGAGAGAGGATGTGTTTTGTTAAACAAATCTAGCTTTGTTTCGGGTTATCAGATAAGAGACGCTATTTATTGAGTGGTTGCTACATATAGTTACTGTCCAATAATTCTTTCTACAACACTGGAAAATGGATGGCGTTTTAAACATCCTCTCATTGTTCGGTCTATTGCTGCTGCTCCCTCTTCCTTCTTATTCGCTGCCATTGTGCACTAGCTTCAGTAAGTGTCTGTTTTTCTTGATTCTTGAGTGCCATTTTCTTGGACTTAAAGTGCAGTCAGTTGAGAAAGTCGGTGGTGTTTTGTGTTTCCGAGTGGTCTTTTCTTGATTTTTTTTCCTTGCCATTTTTTTGAATTCATGTTTTCATTTGTGTAATTATGTGTATAGGAGCACCTACTAGCTTAAAGGGGCACTTAGCATTCTGTCCATACAATGGGAAGGTGTGCTGCAATACAGCAGAAGATCTGCAGTTGCGGAAGCGTTTTGATGCTATGAATATATCTGATTCTGTCTGTGCTGCTGTTGTGAAATCCATCATCTGTGCGGTTAGTTTCTCTGTTGTACTCTCAATCGGCTTTTTGTTGGAAATTGGGGACTTGGCCGGAATTCTTGCCTCAGCTGTGGAAGAATTTCGTTGTGAGATTTTGTTGTTTTAAGCAATCCCATGAAAGATGTGTTCCAGACTTTCTTGATCCTTGATTCTTTTACTTTCAGTTTGTTTAGAAATAATCTTGTAAACTAGCCTTATCTGGACATCTGGTAGGGCAACCATGGCCGAATGCAAAACAGAAAGTTCAATTTCATGCATGAGTCTACACTTATGGTGGAAATTTAACTCAAATTCAATTGCAATTTCATTAGAACACGTTGATTTTCATTTATGAACGACTTTTTAAGCAGTTGGTTTCTGGAGACTTGATCTTAGTTTGGGTTGTGTGCGAAAACAAAAGAGTTGGTTTTACAGTTCGTAAGATTAACATGACTGATGAATTTGAACAATGAATAACAAACTCAGCTTTATTTTCAAGATTGCTTATGAATGTTTTTCTTTTTACTGCAGACTTGTGATCCATTCTCTGCAGAACTATTTGAGGTCAATTCGAACCCACGGTCAGTTCCAATACTTTGCAACACCACAGGAGGTGCAGCAATTTCGTTCTTGTCAAGCCAAACAAACAATAGTTTTTGCTCATCTGTATGGGAAGCTTGTAAAACCGTATCAATCTTGAATTCTCCCTTTGCTCCTGCATTGCAAACCAAAGCTGAATTGCCACGAAACGCAACCTCATCAACTCTAACTGACCTCTGGCAATCAGAGTCTGATTTTTGCAATTCATTTTCTGGTTCTTCTGACGAAAAATCTCTTTGCTTCAATGGTAAACCTGTTTCACTCAACCAAAGTGATACATTATCTCCCCCTAAAGGTATCTGCCTCGAAAAAATTGACAATGGATCTTATCTTAATATGGTTGCTCATCCTGATGGATCCAATCGTGCATTTTTCTCTAGCCAACCAGGCAAAATTTGGTTAGCCACTATCCCTGATCAAGATTCAGGGGATGTATTAGGGCTGGATGAATCAAGTCCGTTTGTTGACTTAACCGATCAAGTTCATCTGGATGCGAGCTTTGGAATGATGGGAATGGCTTTTCATCCAAACTTTGCAACAAATGGTAGATTCTTTGCATCATTTAACTGTGACAAAGAGAAGTCTCCAGCCTGTGGAGGGAGATGTGCGTGTAACTCAGATGTTTCGTGCGATCCTTCAGAGTTAAGTTCGTTGGATTCAGGAAAGCCTTGCAGATATCATGTGATTGTTGCTGAGTATACTGCTAACGGGACTTCTTCAAGCCTGTCAACAGTAAACCTTTTTTCTCCATATCTGAATGGGATTTTTTTAAACTATTTAGAAACATCTAAATGAATCTAAGATGTTTTATACCTGATTCCAGGCAGAGAAAGCGAGTCCAGTTGAAGTGAGGAGAATTTTTACTATGGGGCTACCTTTTACTGCAAATCACGGTGGCCAGATTCTTTTTGGTCCAGCAGATGGTTACTTATATATCATGATGGGAGATGGGGGAAGCAAAGGTGATCCATACAATTTTGCTCAGAATAAGAAGTCGATACTTGGAAAAATCCTGAGGGTTGATGTAGACAATATACCAAGTAAGTCGCCATGCAAATAAGAAAAAAGTCATAGTTTCCTGGTAGCTTAACTTTGAAATCTTTTCAGTTTCTGATGCATATCATCAAATTCTGAGCTTATCAATCAAGATTTTTTTATAGTTTTTATCATTCCAGTGTAACGAATTTTTGGTTTTCAGGTGAAGAGGACATAGATAAGCAGAGCCTATGGGGAAATTATAGTATTCCACAAAATAACCCTTCTTTGGAAGATAAACAAATGGAACCTTCGGTATGGGCTTATGGACTAAGAAATCCTTGGCGCTGTAGTTTTGATTCAGAAAGGCCTTCCTATTTCGTTTGTGCTGATGTTGGACAGGTTCAGATTCAAAGCCTTTTCACCAAAAGATTTGTAGCCAAATTTTCAGTCCTTTTTGCCTGCTGAATATTACTTTTATTCAGGATCAATATGAAGAAGTCGACATAATAACCAAGGGAGGAAACTATGGATGGCGTGTATACGAAGGCCCTCTTCTTTTCGAACCTCAAAAAAGTCCAGGGGGAAACACTTCTGCTGGTTCAATCGATCCCATCTTCCCTGTGGTGGGATACAACCATTCTGAGATAAATAAGCTCGGTTCTGCAGCAATATCCGGTGGATTTTTCTATCGTGCACAGACTGATCCATGCATTTATGGAAGGTGAAATCAAGCTACTGTTATCATGTTTTCACATAGCCGGGGAATGTGATTGTGGCTAGAACTATAATATAAAAATCTCTTTTTGACATCTACGAAATTGAATGTCATTTTAATTTTCTGTGCTCTTTTTTTTTTTAGTTACCTGTATGGAGATCTATATGCAAGTCATATTTGGGCAGCATCAGAAACACCACAAAACAGCGGGAACTTCACGACTACTGACATTTCCTTTAGCTGTGCTACAGACTCTCCCATCAAGTGTGAATCAGTGCCTAATAGCGATCTTCCTGCTTTAAAGTTCATATTTTCATTTGGGCAAGATAACAGAAAAGATGTGTACATTTTAACACAGAGTGGAGTGTACAGGGTGGTTCGTCCAAGTCGATGTAGCTATGCTTGCTCCAAGGAAGAAGTGATAACCACTACAAAGCCGCCTCAGGCTTCTCCTTCTCGTGGTCATGTCGTGGCAATTCCTCATATGGGATTAATGTTTCTGGTTTCTGCAGTTTTGGTATTTATGGAACCTTTCTTGTGACATATCAGTAAGGTTCGTCTCGAAAAATGTTGGGATAATAACAATAGGAGTAATCAGGATAACAACAATAGGAGTAATCAGTTATGAAGCTTTAATTTTCAGTGACATTTTCTTGGGTTGCTTCTCAATTTTCATGCGGTTATTTTTCTGTGGCAGTTTGATTTTGATGGACAATATTATGTTGTGAAAACAATTGTCCTCTTGTTTGTGTCCATATCTCGTAGTTTACTAGAATCACAGGCGCATCTTACTGCGTGAGCAGAGTTATGCTTTGATTTTCTGATGTTTATTGCAACTTACTCTCAGACCTCAAAATTGTTATTAAGAAAAGATAATAGTTCCTCCCACATTCAGTAAAGTCGCAAATTTTCCATTAAAAAATATATGTAATTGTAAGTACAGGATAAGTGATGCATCATACATAAGCTATCTTAATCAACAGAAATAACGCCTGAGAACAGCACAAGCACATATCAGGCACAAATTCAGCGACCAGCGCCAGGTCAAGCATGCCTAATAAGCCTGGAGTTGAGGCAATTTGTTGTCACGTACCATATTGAACTCTTGCAACATAAAGTCGCACCAAATGAACACCATTTAACAAGGATTCCCAGAATTCATCTGCAAGATTTAAAAGATTTATCTTCTTCCGATAACACTTGTGAAATCGGCAGTTGGCACTAACCAGAGCACTGACTTCAATAATCATCGTATGTGTTTCCTTTGTCCATCCATAATGGCATCCTTAAGTTCTTAATCAAAAAGCAAGAAGCCACTCCACATGCTTTTCTTATTTACCTCTTTTCAAGTAGAACAGAAAATATGTTAATTTGAGCAATTTCACGATAAACTTCCTACAACTTCGCAGATTTTAGGTTCAAAATCTCCCGAATTTCCTGTATTTTCATGGCAATAGAATGGAAAACACAGGGCAGTTTAAAATTTAATGAGGAATTCAGGGAATCAACCAACCTTGGTCCAAGAATGTTTTTCATGAAAATTTAATCCGGAAGCGACCATGTGGCCATTCTTCAGACTTCAACTAACCCTTATCAAAGCAATGAATGAATACGGATCATTTTTTTGGCCAAACAGAAATGTCAAAGCAGCAAGTGTTCCACAAATTTTTGCTCGAGGATGGGAATCAGGTTATATTAAAACGATAACTAGCATATAACTAGTATGCATTTGACTAGTTATGCCTAGGAAGTGAGAAACAGCAAACTGTCTAATTTCGAGGAAAAAAATGAAAAATCCAATTGAATAAAATGAGTTTTTCTTGATCCATATGTATTTCCAAACTGTACTGTTCCTATTTCTTCTCAAAACAACAAGAAACAACTTTATTTTCACTCAATCAATCTGCATTATAATACTACATTCATACTAATCATGTCGAAGTCATAAAAATCCTATGTGGTTCCATGTATATAGACATATACATGTGTGCATGTTGTCTCTCTCTCTATATATATTTGTTTATTATATTAATATTAGTACGCATGTATGCATTTACAATAGAACATGCAGGCTGCAGATTAGCGTGTGTCAGGAAATTAATGAGAAACTAAGAACAAAGAATAAGATGAAAAGTAAATTTACCAAGTTTCTCAGCCGGTCGAGTAGAGGTCGCTCACCCAACATAAAGTGTAAAGTGGAAAAGATCTGTTGGTTTTATATCCCTTTAAGTTCCATCTTTGAAACATATTTCCCCTGCTTCATTGCAAAGCTCGAAAGTTGAATCAATTTTCCCCTCCTCGTAGTTCATGTCCACAAAGGTGCAGTAAATTTCCTTATCTGCAGATAGCCCTTTTTTTCTCATCTGTTCAAAAAGTTCTCTTGCCTCTAGATACTTTTTCCTTTTCAAAAATCCCTTGATTAGCGCATTATAGCTCTCAACCGTGAGACTGTACCCTTTCTCAACTATTTCCTTATGCAAAAACCATGCTTCCTTCATATTCCTCGCTTTACAATGCCCTCGAATCATTATGTTATATGAATTTGCATTTGGCACAACTCCCTGATGGCCCATCCCCCGGTATGTTTCAATTGCCGAACGCATATCATTTCTAATGCAGTATTGTTTCATAAGAGAGTTATAAGTGGTGGCATTAGGCATCATACCCTTCTCCAACATCCAATTTAGCAGCTTCTGGCCATCTTCTAGCATCCCTGACACACAAAAACCATTCATCAGTACGTTGAATGTAACAACAGTTGGTTTAATCCCTTTTTGCAACATCTCATGAAGCAATTGGTGTGCCATAACCATTTCTCCAGATCTGCAATAAGCATCCATAAGTGTGGTATAGGAATAGGTATCAGGCAATATTCCAGCCACCTCCATATCTTTCATTAACTTCACTGCTTCTGCTATATTTCCTGATTTACAAAGGCCATTGAGAAGTGAATTGCAAGTGTAAATATTCAGAACAAGTCCCTTTTCACCCATCTCATGAAGAAGTTCACTTGCAGTATCAACCTCCCCATGTTTACAGAGCCCATCAACCAGCGCAGTGTATGTAACTATATTTGGAACCAATCCCATCTGAATCATCTCATTGTGCAGAGAAAATGCCATTTTAATGTCACCAGCCTTGCAATAACCATCAATAAGAGTTGTATAAGTAAATTCATCTGCTTTTAATCCAATATTGATCATTGCACGAAAGAGATTATCAGCTTCCAAAACTTTTCCGTTCTGACACAGGCAACAAATTAGAGCAGTATATGCAATAAAATCCGGAACTATTTTCAGAGTCTGCATTTCCTCGTACATTCTAAATGAAGAACCAACATTTCCAATTTTGCTAAATCCATCAATGAGAGTTGTGTAAACAACATTATCTGGAAAAACTCCCTCACACGTCATCTCTCTCAAGATCTTCTCCGCATCCATAACTTTACCATTCTTGCATAGAAAAAGGATTACACTGTTAAAGGTAAACCTGTTTGGCTTTACTCCTTTCTGTCGCATAGTATCGAATAGTTTTAACATCAGCTGGAGTTCTTCAATATTGCAATATCCATTAATTATGGTACTGTAACTTATAGCATCAGCAATGCAACCTCTTAACTCCATTTGCATAAGTAGGTTATGAGCTTCTCTCACTTTTCCTGATTGACAAAGTGAGTGCATCACTATGTTATATGATGCAGTATTCCATTTAATACCCACTTCAGAAAATTCACTGAAATTCTTTAGTAGCATTTTGGGACCATCAATATTTTTTGATACTCGGGAAAGAAATAGGTTACATGAATCAACAGATAGAAAAACGTTATAGTCCAGAATCTTATCAAAAATCTCTCTTGCATCATCGAGATGGCCAATTTCAACAATAACTTGGAAAAAAATGTCAAAGACGAGTGGATTTGAACCCCAATCCTTGTAAGTGTATATTAACTTTTCAAGAAACTGGGAGAATGAGATGTTACCATCGGCATTGGATTTTGTCAGGAGGTCATGAAAAAGTTTTTGAGCCAGTTTTAGATCTTTTGCAGCAACAGCAATTTGAATAATAATGCAACAAACCTCAAATGATGGATCCCTTCGTATGCAATACCAGTCAAAGAAATTCAATACTAGTCTATAATCATTCTTTATCTCCATGAGAACCCAAATGATATGATCAGGCCTGAATTTGGATTCATAGGGCTTTAAAATTCGACGAAGGTGCTCATAGCAGCATTGCTTGATGACAGTTGAAATGTGGTGGACAAATTCAGAGTCTCCAATGGAAGGTTTCTTCGGCGAATAATCAGGAAAGGATCTTATAGTGGTTGACCCAAAGGAAGATAGCATTCGGAATGAAGAACAAGAAAAGCAAAAGATTGAGAGATTGTGGATGCTCGAACTTGGTTGTGAATGACAAGAAAACACTTGACGAATGTATGCTGAAAAGATGATGGTGCGTCTCTTCATGTTGATGAGAGGCCCATCAATGTAGCCTACAAAAACTACATATTTGACATGGAGGGGCTCTCCTGCAGGCATATTCATCACCGCATCACCTGTACACTATATTAATGCATGATTGAAGTATTAATTAGACTAGTTTCAGTGTTCACTGCACAATTAATAACCCACAAAAAGAGAAAACGAGAATTACTTGAACATACAATAGACACTGTTCCTGGAAACATACGGTGAATATCAAACCACCGGCTTTCTGCCATTAATCTTTGCCTATAGATCCAGATATTTCTCAAAAATTTAAAGCTCATAAGCCAACATATTTAAAAATATCAGGCAAAATATTAAAAGATCAT
Organism: Primulina huaijiensis; assembly: GCF_012295235.1. Lineage (NCBI taxonomy): Eukaryota > Viridiplantae > Streptophyta > Magnoliopsida > Lamiales > Gesneriaceae > Primulina > Primulina huaijiensis. The sequence goes on along the minus strand of NW_027356406.1, from coordinate 11,043 downwards.
ATTTATACCCAACCCCACCCTCATCGACTCATGGCAAATTCAAGCTTCCATCTTGAGAAGAATAAGCATTTGGTAACCTAGAGGGAATTGACGACCAAAGTGCACACAAAAGCTTTTCATAATAAGTCTAATACTTAACTCTTGGTATTCTTCATGAATTTCCTTTCAAAATTTCAATTCAAGGCTAACAGTCCACCTCTATCCTCTAGGCATTTACCAAAAGAAACTGAGCTGTCCATTTAGTCTTGTTAGACTATACACTGCCAAAAATTCTTTCACAAATCATAACCCGCATAACTTAAAAGGAAATTTATCAAATAGCTAATGAACATATGCCGAATACACTTTGCAGCGAGCATTTGAAATTTTAACTTGCAGGACTAGATCGTTTTTGCAAAAAATTATAAAACAAATAGATTAAAACAGTAAAAGATTCAATCTTTTGGACAAATTCATATTAAAAAAATCGACTAAAATACTAAAAACCCAATCTTTGGACAAATATAACCCACAAGTGCAACACTGTTTCAATATCTAAAAACCGATAAGAAATCAGAGAAGTGTTACGATATGCAAGGTAGATCAAACGTGCAGAGTAAAACCCAGAAAAATATTAATCGAATCAAAGAGCAAACCCAACCACTTTTAATTTCTGGTAATTAAAAAATTTTACTTCCAAAGCTAACCTGCAGAAAGAAGGCGCCAGTATAGCGAAGAATGTTGTGTTTGTCTCCAATATATTTGTTAGTTTTATGGGCTTTTAGTGGTCTGTTGTTTGGGCTTTGAAATAATACTCATTTTCGGCTACTTAAATTGGAATCGGAGCACATAAATTAAATAATTGGTATTTTTATACACAAATTATATGACTGTGAATTAAATATTTTATTTATTATAACTTTTTTGTATTAAAAAAATGAGAGATTTTCTTGAATCTAACAAGTTAGATATGATTTTTCATAAGAAGTTTTGATCATTAATTAGAATAAGATGATTGTTTTTTGTTAATTTCAATATTTCACAAAAGTATCATTTCCTTCCTTTTTTACCTTTTACAAATTGTAAAAATTATAAGTTCGATCTCCATTGCACAAAAGTGATCTAATATCTATATATTTATTCTTAGATTTTGTATGTTAATATCTTTTTAATCTATTAACTTATTCGATAATAAAATTTAAAATATTTTTTCAGTCGTACTAATCTCACTTAAATTTGTAAAGCTTTATCGCATTTTAAAACTTTTTTCATTAACCCTACAAATTAAGATAGAGTAGGTCTCTTGTAAGACGGTCTCACGAATCTTTATCTGTGAGACGGGTCAACCCTACAGATATTCACAAGAAAAAATAATACTCTTAGCATAAAAAGTAATATTTTTACATAGATGACCCAAATAAGATATTCGTCTCACAAAATACGACCCGTGAAACCGTCTCACGCAAGTTTTTGCCATTAAAATAAGTATTTAAAGTTTATTCCTAGTGAATAGAAGCACTCTTTTACTAAATAACAATAAACNAAAATATATTACATTATAAACTAATTTGCACGTGCATAATTTTTATGCTAGATTACTAAAAATTAATTATGTATGGTATAATTAATTTTGAATAAAAGTTGGCACGAAGAAACCTTGTGGAGATGAATTTTAAATAATTTTGATAATAGTTTTATTGTTTATAAAGAAATGATATATCAAATCTTAAATCAGTATCTTACTTGTTTACATATTATTAGTACAAAGTAAAATGAATTTCAAATAACATCATAATTGGATGAACTTGAATTGTATCTTAATTAACATAAAATATTATATAAACATGTAATAGATTAATTTGAATTTTATGGTCTTCTCTAAATATGTAAGAGGTGAATTTAAAATTTATTATCTTACTTCTCTAATCAATAAAAATATATTTGAAATCTATCAATCCAAACACAATCTAAGTGACAGAGTAATATATGAGAATCTATCGTGTTTATTTATGTCTGTTAGAGTAGATGCCCTGCAAGCCAACGGTTGGCTAAGGAATTTATTGACTCAAGTGTAATAAACAATCTTTATTTTAATATAATTTACTTTTTAATAGTTTCGTTTTACTTTATCTGTATACCAATGCAAGCAGCATAGATAAAGTCTTTAATTATGCTTTAATACAAATGAATCGTAATTCGATGTTGAAACTTATTTGTGAACATTGCATATTCTAAATTCGTTCCTAGTCGATTCAGCCGTCTAAAACATGGATAAATGTCGCTTGAGCTTGAGACTAGCATATGTGATGTTGTGTATTGCGTTTTTTGGTAAGGGCATTGAGATGTCCAAACATGCAGATGGATAGTCATATGATGATTATACCGAACAACCCTCCCTCGGACCTTCTAAGTGGTTATCATTCATCGAGAGGATAAGTCCGTTGTTATGATTGTACAACATTAGTCCTTACGACCCGGGACAACATTGAGGCTCTATATGCTAGGGCTGTGCTTTGACTCGTTTACCGGCTCCAAGAGAGTCATCAGGTTGCGAGGTTGAGTACAGTTGCGACACATATAGGAACCAGTGCATTGTAGTCGGGGATTCACCGCTCCCGTAGATATCCTATGTGATCTGAAGTAATAATAGTGCATGGAATCTCTGGCCAGAGTATGAGATGTACGTTGGAGAAGGAGTTTTCCAAATAGTACACGCGATGCCACTATTATATGTGTCACATAGTTATCGAATTAATATCCAACCCTCGATGAACCAATGGTTGCAAATTCGACCGGGATATATGAGATGAAGGGACCGTACTGTACGTTAATCATAATCGACTGGTTTTTGTAGGCACTATCAGTGATACCTAGGGGATCATGGGGCGATGCTACTAAACGCTCTTACCATAATCCGATGGGTGCAATCAGAAATGAGTTCTGACATTCTTGATCAAGGTGTTGATGAAAAGAATGGGGCTAACTAGGGTAAGCCCGAATAAGAATAAATGTTATTCTGAATCACAAGGAGTTGTGAACCTACGGCTAGCTGTATTCCTAAACCATTGAGGGTCACACAATTATGATATAGTAAATTCAAGAAGTTGAATTTATGATAATTAAATTTTGAGAAAATAAATTCAAAGAGTTGAATTTATGAGATAGTAAATTCAAGAATTTGAATTTATGAAATTTGGGGAGAATAAATTCAAGGAGTTGAATTTATAATTTAAATATCAAATTCAAATGTTGAATTTATAAGATATTTAAATTAAATGTAATGGGTATATGTATAATGGGCTTGTATGAGTACAAGACCAACATACATATTATTAAGGTTCTTAATTGGACTTTAAAAGATTAATTACTTAATTAAACTAATTGGATTCGAATAATTAATTGATTAAGCCCATTAAGTATTTAATTTTATTAATGGGCTCTAAGCTTATATATATGTGCATTAGGCTTAAGGTCATAAATAATTCATTCACAATTTTTGAAAAACCCTAGTCTCCACACTTTGGAATTTTCGAAATTCCCCTCTCCTCCTCCTCTCCAAAATTCGGCCACATCTCTTCGGGGAAAAGTTTGAGTCGTCTCTCATACTTTGATCTCAACGTAAAATCTCTTCTAATTTTTCTAGTGCAAATTAGAAGAGGAACAAATCATCTAGTCGTGGACCTGATTAGAAGAATAAAGAAAGGAGTTTTTGAAGAACGTTCGTAGGGAATTCATCAAGAGCCATATACGCCAACTACCCCGGATTAGTTGGTGACAAGTGAAATTATTCACCAAAGGTATAATTCTTTAACATCTTATGAATGTTTATTTATAAAATCATACGAATGTCCAAAACAAATATATTTGGATTGTCAAAATAAAATAAAATTTTAAAACTTCCGCTACGTTTGGGCACGAGAAAATCGAGATCCAACAATGTCAACCCTTAAAATCACACTTACCTTCCTGATCCCACTTAGCTTGCTATATTGCATGTGTTTACCTCTTCAACATGAAGCCAAGGAACCCATTCCAAACCCTGCTTTGCACCACTTTTCTCATTCTTCTCCCCATCTTAATCTCCTCACAAACATGTCACAAGACCTGCGGCACGATCCCAATCAAATACCCTTTCGGCATCGGCTGTGGCAATCCACGCTTCCTCCCGTACTTAACATGCACCGAACAACGCCTCACGTTCTCCACCCACATACACCGGCTGCTACACAGTTACTTCCATCGACTACAGCAACCAAATCATCTATTCTGATCCCACCATGTCCACTTGCTCCTGCATTCAGCCAAGCAAAGGCTTCGGCCTCGACTGGGACGCGCCCTTCTCCTTCCACGACAAAACAGTCGTTGCCTTGCTCGAATGCTCCACGGAGCTCAAAGAAAATGGGTCGTCTACTTCCCTATGTGACCCTCAGGGCTCGTCTATCTGCAGCCTGCTGTATTCTTGTGGAGCGATCAGTAGGGTTTGTTTGTCTGGGTCCCCTTGCTGCGTGTACACACCGGTAAATCTTGGCCCTTCATTTGAGATGGACTTGCCGAAGCTGCAGTGTTCATCCTATTCGTCTTTGTATGGATTCAACGGGGCAAAATACTATCCAGAGGAATGGAACTACAGATTGGCACTGAAGTATAAGTTCACTTTCGATAACGATTATCCTGTGCTGTGCATGAGCTGCGAAAAGAGTAATGGAGTTTGTGGATACAACGACGACGAATCCAAGTCGTTCGCGTGTAATTGTCCCCGTGGATTGAATACAAAGATAGATTGTATCTACGTGGGATCATGGAGCAATGCCTCAAGATTTTTCCCCTGGAAAATTACTGGTAAAATATATATAAAAAACAAGTTTAGTTTAAAAGTACTTTTACATTTAATTTCCTGGAATATTTCTTAAAAAAATATGGTATCTAAATTGTTCCATAGGGCCTCTGTCGATGTTTTTATGGGCGTGGTTCTTCACGAGATTGGACTTCATGTGAGCTGAAAAGGAAAGACTCGGTAGTGTTACTCTCAGGTAACTTCAAACTGCAGTATTCTGTTGTTTGTAAATTTGTTAATATTTATTTTCCGATAATGGTGGAAGAGACTTGATCATTAATAACCATCGAGTACGAGCATTTGTTTCATTCAAAATATTGTACCTAAAAAATACTCAATTTCCAATCAGATTAACTTTAAACTAGCGTGATCAGCGAGTAGAGCTCGAGTTCAAAAAAATATGTGGTCCACGTGAACGCTACTAACGAGAAGTTAGATTAATTAAGATACTAGAAATAAGTGGAGCTCGAAAGAATCAACTTTCACAACAAAATTGGAAGCAAAGGGAATGCCTTGGGGAATAAATTCTTTCATTAAAGAGAATCCCTTTTCTTGCTAGTGTTCTTACCTTATCAAAAGTAAAATTCCATCCATGGTCTCAGTTTCTGGCCGCACGTACAATATGTATAGCATACAACGTAATCGAGTATTTCGTTTCCATCTTGGATATGCAAAACTTGTATAATAATCTCATCAAAATATAGCCGATTCGGATTTACAAGAACATTGGTAGCTACTCAAAATGAGAGAGAAAGAAATGGAAGCCTCGAAAAGAAATCATCCACTCAAAGAATAAATCAAATTTACTGTCATTATCTCCCAAGATTTTACACCTATTCGGGGGTTTCTTCTGGAAATCCCAGTTGTTGATAATTCAAATAATCGATAGTATTTAATCTAACACAGCACAAGATATGTTCCGGTAACTCTTCGGCTTTGTTACCCTGAAATGTAGACAGATTGCATACATTAAAATATCTGATCCGTGACAAGATCATCCTTGTTACATTTGTTCATCAAATTATGTTTAATATTTCGTGCACATAAATGATATGTATCCTTAAATGCGGTTTAAAATGAATGACCTCCATATGCATGGAATGAGTTACAAGCCAAAGTTGTAAATAAAAGACAAAAAAATGTTGACTTGCATGGTGCATACCTGTATTGTTAATCCGAAATCCAATACACAAAGCTTTAGTCTATCTGTGAAAGTTTCGAACCCTTTTCTTGAAATGTAGCTAAATCTGTGCATATCCAAATCAATCTCAAAGTAGTATTCACCCTGTAAAGAAATAAAGAAAAATACTTCAAGATTTAAAGATATTTGAGATATCGATAGAAATCCCATCAATACTAGGCTTATGCTTACCGTGTAAAATTTATGTTGAGGACGCGAAAGAACAGGTTTCTCATTGTAGGCATGCATGAGCTTCCTCTCTGCAGCACTTAGAGGAAGGTCATCCACATTCGCCACGCGGCCCAATATCTTCAACCTTTCTCTAAATGGTATGAGTGTGTCTCCACGAAAACCTTTAACTTTTTCTACTTCATTACCAATTAGCTTCTGCAATTGGAAAACCATAAATGCGTGGATGAAAGCCAAGAAGTGATACATGCAGGACATACTATTTTAGCCATAGCAGCAAACAAAGTAATCCTTCTGTATTTTAAAAGAGTATGCTGACATGAAAATTTATTGATTCCCTCACCCTAATATTTTCCTGAAAATGAGCTGGAATTTCTTTGCCAAAGCTATCAGAAAGCTTGAAGTACATAACAAAACTTATTCCTTTCCCGTCTGTTTCACCCTGGAAAATTGCAGCAGGATACAATGGTATCTGTAAAATAATAAAAACATGCTAGTGTCACATTCATTTTGACATAGTTATAACATTCATTTTGACATAGTTATAATATCTTTTATTTCCATTCAAAAAGAAAATAAATGTTCGGGAGAAGAAAATATGTATGGCTTCATTTGTTGTAAAAAGAAATAATGATCAATCTACTTGGTGTATTGTCAACAGTACCTGAACATTTACCACAAGAATTTGTGGAAGTTTCCCCGAAGAATTAATGACAGGAAGTTCCACAAAGCGAGCAATGTGATTAATTTTTCTCTGAGATAAAAATACATCAAGGCCAAAGGGATAATATGCTGCACAGTTTGAAGAAAGCTCCTTCTTTTTATCCCTTCACAGAAAATGTTAGATTTGAGAACCAACATAGAGATAGATACTTTCTTAGGTTTTCAGTGTAGAACGGAACTTTTATGATTCTGTCACCTGAGATAATTAAGTCCCCTGATCTTGAAACTCCCAGGCTCAATGTTTGACCAACTGTCAGGCACTCTCTTCTCCAATGGACAGAATGGTACTTGAGAACCAGCTATAGGTCTGTGGAGCAACGGTTTTGAAGAAACTAGAATACGAAAAACCAGAAACGTTTTCAAAACTCTGTATGTCATGAGCAATTATGTCATGACTTTATTTGTTAAGCCACTAATTTTTCCAAGAGTTAACCAGATTTCTCCATCCTACGTACCACAAATTCTGGTATGTACCGTGACTGAGAAAGAGTAGTGTCATGGCTGGTCCATATGCCCATGACATTAGATTAATCATTATATATTCCACAGGTGAAACGTAGACAGTGTAGGTACAAGAGCCTGACTTTCACAATTTTTTAATATTTCACTTGACCAGCTTACAAAAATCGACAATTTTAGAGAATCCCTTGAAACAGCAAAAGAGAGAATTTCAGTCAAGCTCAAAATCCAAAAGACGAGGCCAGGATATTTTTCCCACCATTCAAATTCAATTTTCTTGTAGCTGTAGTTAAATCCAGAGGTATGTGATGACACATGGATGGATTTTCTTTTCCAGGTATGTTAAATTTGAAGCTAAAAGAATCATAGTCTCGAAACCATCCACAATGACAATGATGTAATACTTCACATCCCTTCCACAAATAGATCAAGAACAATTAGTTTTTCATCGAAACCATGAATTAAAGTCAACAGAACACGAACATGAGAACTGAATCTTGTGAGCCAGCCCTAAGGTTAATCAACATATTATGAAGATAAAGGTAACTGTGTTCAATGATACCTGTCTATAGAATTTCTTGGGCAACCAAAATGCAGTAATGTACATAACCTACCAAAACACCAGGAAAAAAAAATTTATCCACTCACGTAAATTAGCTGCGGGATGGCCTTCTCGCCATTTGAACGAAAGTTTCAAGGTAGCCTTTTTCCTTGTATCGGGAGGGCTAGAGCTTAGTGATCTTCTTTTCTCTTCAGAAGTAACGGACGAAACAAGACAAGGCAAACAGTTGCTTGGAAGAATTCCACAATTATCCAACAAACTGTCATCACCACCAGCATTTTCTCCAACGGAATCAGATTTCTCATCCAAATATAAAGGCTTTGTTTCACTAAGTCGTTCATTGGATTTCATTCTGCGCTCGGAATCAGTAGGAGGGACTAAGCATTTATCTGAACCATTAACTGAAAGGCCTGCAGAATTTGCAGTTGGCAAGCCCTCGGTGTGTTCAGCAGAAGATTCATGTCTGGTGCTGAAATCACCACCCTCATGACTCGTATTTCTGGGAGAAAAAATATCTACAATGGATGTGTCATCAATGTCGTTTAGATAGAGCATATCTGTGGAAAGGGAATGAACTTCACTAGAAGCTTGGATTACTAAATTCTAGAGAGGGGGAAAATATAAGATTTTAGCTTACCATCAGGAACACTATGAAAATCTTCATCGCTCCAGTCTGAGTCAAGTGCTGCAACTGAATCAAACCATGCTTCCTCAACACTTCCTGAAATAGCAACTGTACAAAGAAGACAAGGCAAGAAAGAACAATCTTAAATTAATTTCAAAAGTCATGAATTCCCTCAACAGCCTAAATATTAAATTGAAGCACGTAGGCAATCAAATTCACAGTGAAATTCTGGTTTTGAGTAGATTAACTACTTATCAACAAGTTTTCAACAACTTCAACAGATGGAAATGGTAGATAATCCAATTCATCAACAAAACAATAAAGATTAAATACCACTCCATTTGCAAGAAAATTGAATCCCTTGAAAGAACCACTAAAAACCAGATAAGATCACCACCATAGTTAACAGACCGCACAAGATCCTGAAAAGGTTTATTAATCCACAAGTGATCGGTGATCAATTCAGTTCTACCAGCCTCATATGATGACAGTATTTTACATCTTCAATATTTAAAAGTGATATAAAATATTAGTCTCCTTTTTTATCATTTTGTTCCAAAGTACAGCAACTACCAACTTTCTAATATCCCTAGCATTAAGTCCAATGCAGGGTAGTGAATGATTGAGTATCTCCCGTCTCCACACATTCTATTTCTCTTTGATCTCTTAATCTTCATGGCTAAAAAAAATAATGTCGCCAACATATATTCTATTTTCCTTTTATCTATTCAAGTTTCACGGCTAAAACCAACATCATCACCAACACATATTCTACATCAACTTCCATCTCCAGCCAATGCAGTATAAGAAGCAAATTGAAATCAACGTCACCATATAGATATAAAAACTAACATAATCAATTCATCTGCTTATGGAAAAGAAATCCACAATAACAATCACAAAGGAAGGAAAGAGCAGAACCACGAAAAATGGGATTGTTGAAGGGAAGATCCACAGCCAAAGGTGCAATCTTTTCAACTCCATCAGACGATCGATCAGATAATTGAAAAGGCGCCCTTTTTCTCATATCCCTTCTTCTCTTTCTAGAAGTCTTCATTCTTGAACCACCAACTTCACCTTCCACACACTTCTCCGGTAAAGAAACACATGCCCCCATCTATTTCTTTAACTGTCCCTCCCCCGAAATATAAATTCAGAGATAAATTTCAAGAAAAAAAATTAACAAATGGGCCACTTTAATTTACCAAACAAATAAGCTATCAAGGATCACACATTGATATCTCAGTCTAAAGTAATAATATCTCCAGCACCAACAGTCTAGAGAGAGAAAGTGTGAAAGCGAAGAGAAACCCCGTCAGCACCCCCCGCCCTTCGTCCTCCAATCTCTCTCCGATAAACTAAATTCGTTGAAATGAATTTCCACACACTGTAGAGAATCACAAACACACAAAATCAATAGCTGGCGGAAAATTTGGGGAAAAGGGATCCAAACTTGATTTATTTAAAAAAAATCTATAAATCAATTTACATAAATATTTTTATATTTAAATATAAATATATTATTAAATTTGATTTAAAAACTCTTAATACTGCATTCATTCTCATTTCAGTCGACTCCAAATCTGAATCTTTTTTCGGTCGACTTCTTCTCAAAACAATTTATCTTTCACATTTATTTCGATTTATTGAGATTTGTCAATTTACTTGGAAAAAAAAAATCAACCCACACTTGACCAAAATTTTTGTCGACCAAGAACACAAAATTTTTGTCTTGGTCGACCAAAATCTTGAAATTGCTTGAAAGTGGTCTTGGTCGACCACTTCCAAGCAACCAAGACCAAAATTTTGGTCTTGGTCGACCAAGAGACCATGGTCTTGGTCGACCAATTGCTTTGCTTGGAAATGGTCTTGGTCGACCACTTCAAGCAATTGCTTGGAGGTGGTCGACCACCATCAAGGTTGTTTTTGTGTCGACTTTTTTTCTAATCCATATATTTGATAAATATGGTCGATAATTATTTAATTTTGACGGATAATTACATAATTTTGATCAATGTTGCATGTTTTTTAACATACGAATTACATAATTTCACAAGTATGTTCTATAATGTTACATTATTATGTTACATGTTATGATATATGAGTCACAATTTCACAACTATGTTACATGTTTTAACATATGAATCACAATTTCACAACTATGTTACATGTTTTAATATATGAATCACAATTATGTACATGTTTTTAACATATGAATCACAATTTCACAACTATTTTACATGTTTTAACATATGAATTACAATTTCACAACTATGTTACATGTTTTAACATATGAATCATAATTTCACAACCAATTATGTTACTTGTTGTTTTAACATATGAATCACAATTTTATAACCAACTATGTTACATGTGTGTTTTAACATATGAATCACAATTTCACAACTATGTTACATGTTTTAATATATGAATTACAATTTCACAATTATGTTACATGTTTTAACATATGAATCATAATTTCACAACCAATT
>NW_027356405.1:11306-12273 GCF_012295235.1 Primulina huaijiensis | reverse complement strand
AGCTGTATGTGCGAGACAGAACTTCTCGCGCATAAGCGCGAGACAGGGCGCGCATATGCGCGAGAGGTTGGATTTCAGAATGTTGATTCCAGAGGTTGTGGAGCATGTGCGCCGAGAAGGGCGCGCATATGCGCAAGTTGTGCGATGAATCAAGTGCAATTCCAGAGAACCTCGCGCATATGCGCCGAGCAGGGGCGCGCATATGCACGAGGCGCTGTGCATGCTACGCGCCGAGACATAATGTCTCGCGCATATGCGGAGAGTGATGTGGCGCATATGCGCGAGACGTGTTGCATGAAAGGAAAAGCCACCTAGCTCTAGACATGCAATATATATATCTATCAACTTGGCAGTGTCGCTCATTCTATCAACTTGGCAGTGTCGCCTTTATATTTCGATCCGTCANTGTGAAAAATCCTTACGCCTTTATATTTCGATCCGTCCGTTAGATTTTGAATCCGACTTTGGTATTGTGTTCCTATCGACGCAGGCTCCAACTGGACGTAAGTTTTGTTACGTTTTGATATGTTTTGAAATTATACTATTGTCAGAATTGAATAGGATTCATATATGATGTTCTTGACATGTTAGACATCGTAGAATCGAAGTCAGATTAAGAAACAGATTGACTATGGATTTGTTATGATTTTTCAGATTATATGGAATGGTATTGGACAGATTTGGATTATTGATTGATTACAGATTGTATTGGATATTGGTTATAGATTGTAATTAATATCTGTTGAGATTGTATTGACGGGGATATCAGGATTGTTCCGTTATGCCGCTGATTTTGAATTAAATCCAGATTGATCAGATTGGTATTGATTTGAACAGTATATTGATATGGGATTAATTGATATTGTCCATTGCCAGATCGTGTATTGGCAGACTTTGAATTCCAGACGTGAACGTCGGCAGAACTGCAACAAAAGCAAGGTATAAGTCAATGTGGTATTGGGAGATC
>NW_027356405.1:1140-11057 GCF_012295235.1 Primulina huaijiensis | reverse complement strand
ATATTATCGCATGTTCGTTGATTTATACTGGGATCATATTCTCACCGGAGTTATCCGGCTGTTGTCTTGTTTGTATGTGTACATGACAACAGGTGGGACAGGATCAGCGTCGAGGAGATGAGGAGAGAGATCGTGATAGAGTGGAGACTTCGGACTTTCATGTATATAGGGTTGGGAACACTTGACATTTAGTTGTTACACCTTAGTTTGAGTTTGATGTTTGTTGTACAAGATTTGTACTATTATATTTATATGTATAATTAGATTGATTCCATTACGTTCCGCACTCTATAAAAAAAATAAAAATTTGTAGACCCATATTAATTACATTGATCCAATTATCCCAATGACGAGTAAGAAGATGATTAGCGTCCGGGTCCCCACAACATCATACCCCGAAACAAATCCTAAAATGATGTGTGAACATTTCCCAAAACATAGAAGACATAAGCCTAAAATAGCGTTTTAAAAATTATGGACGAGCGCCTAAGGGCTGGATAGTGCTGCGTTGCGGCACTGCCTAGCGCCTAGGCTCTAGGCACTAGTGCCGTGGCGCTACGAATACCGCAGGCCTAGCATTGCGGTGCCACAAGGGCAGCGCCGCGGCGCCAGGCTGCGGTGCTAATCCTGCGCCCAACCAACCCAAAATAACACATTTTGATGCAATTTTAAAAGTCACGGACAAATGACTCGAACCGATGCTATGAGACTCAACTTAGGTCGCTATGAAAAGGATTCAACTCAAACATATGTCTCCAAAACAACGACGCACAACAACTGCACAACATAACCCATAAACTTGAATTTTGACACCAAAATACTTCCTACGACTTCTAATGCAACCAAGTGCTTATCGACCCGAGACGAAGCACCAAACATCAACCCCACATCAAACTCACAATACTTAAATGCAACAGCAGTCACCCAACGTTCCCAACGATGCCTGCAACAAATAAACTTCAAGAATACATCAATAACAAAATTTTCAGAAAACGCAGTTTGAGCAGTCTCACAAAAATGATCATAAATCACTCAATTTTTATCCAAATATTTTGAATGTTATATCAAATCGAAGATATCAAAAAGTTCTACATTTCTTGTTTTGAAAGTTTTCTCAAAACTTGTTGGAAATAATCAGAGGAAGGGGGCGGCTGCAAGAACTCTTAGAACCTTAGGTTTCTTTTTAAAAATATAAAATTAATGGATGAAAAATGTGCGTGTATATATTAACGTGTATGTGTGTATGTAAGTGTGATTTTAGTAATTAGGGGATAAAATTGCTTAATTAACTAATTAGAAAATATTTAAAAATTCTAACCCACTTTTATCTTAATAAACTCCCTTAATAAAAGAAAATGAAATGCACATTTGTTATTTAAAAGTTTTAAAATCCTAAATTCATTAATTAAATAAATTAGGCTTTAAAATGCTAAAACTTAATAAATCATTTAAAATGCCCCAATCCTAACTTAAAATAAATTGCCACGTTTTAAAATTACCAAAAATCGTCCTCGGTCTGATACGAATATGATCGGGCGTGGCGTGCTAATGGTTGGAAGAAGAACTAAGAAGCATTGTTGCTTCGGAATATCAAGCTTAGTGATGATGAATTAAGCATATTCAAGCAAGTGGTGGAGTTCAACAAAGAATATAATAAAGGAGTCCCGAGCAACCAAGCATGTGAGTGTCAAATGGCCCGAGAGGACAGCGGTCCTCGCGCACATGCGCCAATGTATGACGCGCATATGCACGAGAGGTCGCGCATATGCGCCAGACGAAGGCGCGCATATGCGCGGCGCTGGATTTTCAATAGAACGGAACAGATGACTTCGCGCATATGCGCGGACCAATTCCGCGCATATGCGCGCGAGGAAAAGCAGCAGGCAGAGACTTCCGCGCATATGCGCGGGTATGGGGCATGCATATGCGCGCGGCGCAATTTCAATATTATTTCCTTCCTATTTTTGNCTAAATTAACAAGAATTTAGCGACAAATATTAACGAGATAAATAATTGAAATTCAAGCGAACCTTCAAAGAACTCGTCTTTGACAATCCGAGTGAAAAACAATCGACAAACGCCACAAAGTAATAAACTTTGATAAGTTTGATTTGAGAAACACACAAAGGTGTATACAAAGCCAAGCGNCTTATCAAAGTTTATTACTTTGTGGCGTTTGTCGATTGTTTTTCACTCGGATTGTCAAAGACGAGTTCTTTGAAGGTTCGCTTGAATTTCAATTATTTATCTCGTTAATATTTGTCGCTAAATTCTTGTTAATTTAGAGGTGAATATTACACCCTTACTTGTTCAAAAATTTCGGGACAACACAACCGTTTCTTTGTTACATCGAATCGAGGGCGTGACTCTGTTTTTGAGCGCGTTTACTTTTCGTGGTTCGAAGGATCGCATCACGGTCCCTTCTTCTCGATCCCGCACCAAATAATCGCCTGAAACATGAAACTCAAGAAAACATTTTAGCGTGCATCACATAAACATTAAAATAATGCAATTTAAATAAATCATGATCACTAAAATCATTTTAAACTGCAAATAAAAGATTTAATCATTAAATAAATGCATGTGATTTACGTGTATTGATTTTGGGCTCTACACTTCCTCTCCTGTCTCAGAAGTTTCTTCACCCAATTCGACCTCCTTCTCCCTTACCTCAGGGTGGTCTTATCGCCCAATCTCCTTCAGTGCCTGATCGTGTCCCTACTGAAGTGGTTCACGACCCTTTAGTGCGAATTATAAAATGTGTTATCTTTGACTGGTACATAAGAGCATAGGAGCTTAGTTCACTAGATCGGTCCCATCCATCCTATTCCCGGTTGACAATGTGGTCTTTCTTCTACTTGCTTTAGTTTCATGTTGCCTTGCTTGCCATAGCCTTTATATGATATGATCGGGTTTGCCTACTGTTTCATCTGCAACGAAGATTTTTCTTGCCACCGATAGATGACAAGTTCCTTGATTCTTACAAGAACAAGTTGTAATAAAGAAATTGAATTTTAAAATAAAAAAGCAAAGGTTCGTAGCCTGTGGAGTGCAATTTATTTTCTTTTCATTTCCCCTAAAGGGTGTCATGACAGTTAGGTGCATTTTATATTTCCTTGGAATAGCTTCTATGACGATAGATAGGGTCCTGTCATCATGGGAGTGGATGGGGTTGGATGAAACCGGGATCCGCGGGCATCAATACATCGATTCTACCACTGCTTTTGGTGCTTCTATCGCCATTTTATGACTATCGATGATGGGATCGGGGTCGTTTATTTAGCATTACAGTGATCTCTGGCGGCCATATAATGGCCTCATGGGAGAATATATAAACCCTTCATGTTATGAAGTAAAAGCGGAGATAAACCTTAATTTGATGGCTTGTTCACTTGGCATAATAGTAAAATCTCTCATTCCCTCCTTTTTAACTAACATGATCTGATCATAAACTATTTTGCAACTACAGGTCTCGAATTGGAGCTTTGACTGACGGCTGGAAGTTCCAAGTAAGTAAGCTCACAAACTAGATGGAAACGGAAAAATAAAACACAAGCACCTAAAGCCAAGCATTGACATTGATCAAGTTCGTTCTTGAGGACTTTCAAGCTACTCTCGAGCGCCAGTTTAGGGTGAAGCCTCGGATTCTTTTTTTTCTTGATCTTTAGACCTTGGATTTAAACGCCTATGTTTTAGGAAATGCTCAGGCTCTCTATCCCTATCTCTATAGCTTAAGCTTAAGATGATGTGAAGGTTGATCATACTGTAAATGCTCATAGAATCTCTATGTTGCGGATCCTACTCCCTTGAACTCAAATCGTATTTGGAATAAAGACTAAGAAATTCTTGCACGAGCTAGCCGATTCAGATTTTTCTTGAGCTAACTTCTTTTAAGTTAAGGCCGTAGAGCAGCAATGAGTGCATCCCCATACCTACGCCCTAAATTGAGCAAGATAGCTTCCATTGAGAGAGATAGAGATGTGAGAAAAAGAAGTTATCCAGCTCTTCTCTGCCAATCCTGTTCTCGAGGGTGACCTTAAGTGGAGTGGCCAAGCTCAGATTTGATTCCTATTCGCTACTCTGAACGTAATGTTGTCGGCATTCAATCATACATATACAAAGTACCGCGAGTCCCCTTAGAGAATAGTTGGATTGGTAGCAAAGGAAGGTCTTTAACATTCAAAGATAAACATTCAATAAAGGAACATTCGAAAACCCTTAGTCAAGTCTTTTCCTCTTTCCTATAAGGAACGTAGCCCGGGTTCCTTGTTAATTTTCATTAAACTCGAAAAGCACGTTCAAATTGCATCCTTTTGTTGTAGTAGAAGTGCCAGAATTCGAGAAGTATAGTGGAACCACTTTGATCAGTACTGCATAGTCTAGCACTTTTTTGAATCTGCTTTGGCAAAGAAAAAGAGATCATCACCATAAATAAGATGAGAAATGTATGGTCCATTGTAACCGTGCCAAAGATCCATGTTTTCTACTTGAGTTTCTCGATTTCTTTATTTTCATTCCCGGGATTCAACTTATTTATGGATTCCTTTGCGGGTACGAAAAAGACGCTCTTGATTAGCATCTACCATGTTTATATAGCAATATTTCTCTTCCTTTTAATGAGAAAATCGGCCATCACCCTTATTAGGATTTAAAAGTTTGACTACTCATTTTCATTGATATTTTTCCTTAATCCTCTTCTTGACATAATATTCCCTCACCATTTAATCTTCAATATTTATCAATTAACCAATTTTTCTACCCTTATTTGATAAGCAAGAGATCGGCCACAACCTCTATTAAATCAAATCAAATCACACCTTATTCCTTATCTATCAAATGATTATTTTTAATTGTTATTTTGCAAACAAATATTACTTCCGCTGCTATTTTTGAACATCAAACTTTATTTATCAGTTTATTTATGAATCAGACATTTTATTTAATTAAAGAGAAAATTTTAAATTTTTCCGCAAATTTCAGGTAAGAATTTAGAGGCCTCTACAGGTGGTATCAGAGCAATGATTCTGTAAAGGGTTGCACTACTACTGACCTCGAGAAGCTCACGAAGTCACGTCTTTGGTCTGTGAGTTTTACATTCATGCATTTTATTTAAAGCCAGAATTATTTTAACTGCATGTTCTCATTAAGTATTTTTACGTTTAGATTTTTAATTGTTCAGTATTTATTTACATTTAAATAAATTATGGAATTATGCATGTTGGTTACGTATGGGTTATATGTATGGAACAGTATGCCTCCTAGACGCCTTGTTGAGCGAGTGAGAGACGACGAGCCTCGTCTTGAGGACAGGGAGGAGCAGAGGCAGGAGAGGCAGGGACCTCCACCCCCTCCACTATATATGAATGCCCAGATGCTAGCTGGGATGACTCGGTTCTTCGCCCAGTTTGCGAGGAACGATGCTGTGATGACCAGGCCGACAGGGCCTGAGGCTGTCTACGAGCGATTCATGAAGATGCGTCCTAAGGAGTTTTCAAGGACGACAGACCCCATGATTGCCGAGGGCTGGATCAAGTCCCTCGAGGTTATCTTCGAGTTTATGGAGCTTGGAGATGCAGATAGAGTTCGTTGTGCCACCTATTTATTCGGAGGAGATGCCCGCTTACGGTGGGAAGGAGCATCAGTAGCCCTGAACTTGGCTACACTGAGTTGGGCGCGCTTCACGGAGGTATTCTACTCCAAATATTTTACTGAGGAAGTGCGCACCAGGTTGACCACTGAGTTCATGAGCCTGAGACAGGGAGATCTGACTTTTACGGAGTTCATCCGTAAGTTTGAAAGAGGTTGTCATTTTGTACTCCTGATCGCGAATGATGCCAAGGCCAAGTTAAATGCATTTCTTGGAGGGTTTACGGCCAATCTTGAACCGTGATGTTAGGGTATCTGACCCTACTACTTATGAGGTCGCTGTCTCCAGAGCTCTAGCTGCAGAGCAGGATCAGTGTGATATCGAGAGAGACCGCCAGGGCAAGCGCCCAGTCCAGGTACCACACCGCCCTCCTCCTCAGCAGCATCAGCAACAGAATAAGAGGCCTTTCCATGGCCCGCCCAGAAACAGAGGCCACCAGCAGCAGCAGCCGCAGCGGGGACGCGCACTCCCTAAGCCTATTGAGCATCCGATCTGTCCTAAATGCTCACGCCGCCATCCTGGAGTATGTATGTATGGCTCTGGGAAGTGTTACAAATGTGGTAGCCCGCCCAGACCACGTGCTACCGCAGTGACCTCAGAGGAATCTGCCTACCCAAGGTAGGGTATTTGCTCTCCATGCAGCGGAAACGAACCCCGATACCATGCTTATGACAGGTACCTTTAAGCTTTAAATTTATTTTTGGGATTTAATGTTTTGGGTCAGGTTTTGAACCTAGTATTGCGATAGGATTGCATGCTCTACTCAGTATTATTTTGGGGAATTTAAGTTAGAAGAACTTTGACCTTTGCATGTCTATAAGTTAGTTTTGTGATTATTGGGTTCAGCCTAGTGTTCTAACCTTTCAGGGAGAATTTTCATAGCTGGCTCAGCTACAAAAGCCCTGATAGATTCAGGGGCTACTCACTCATTTATTTCTGAGGTCTTTGCAAATTTTCTCAAAGTTAAGACCGTTGGGCTAGATGTAGCCTACTTAGTGGTACTGCCTTCGAGAGAGGAAATGACAGCCACCAATGTGATCCGAGACATAGATCTGGAGCTTCATGGAAACCTTGTTTATGCGGATCTGATTGTCTTGCCGATGCCAGAGTTCGACATCATATTAGGCATGGATTGGCTATTGCGGAACAGAGTGTTGATAGACTTCCAGCGGAGATCTATTCTAGTCCAACCGCCAAGGATGACACAGTTCTTATTTGAGCCGGACAGGTACTTTCCCTTACCGCGCATTATTCCTTATGTCCAGGCTAGGAAGCTCGTGCATAGAGGGTATCGAGCGTTTTTTGCAACTTTTGTATCTGTCCCCGAGACACCCAGTCAGTTAGCCGCAGATTTTCCGATTGTTAGAGATTTCTTAGACGTTTTTCCTGAGGATGTCTCTGGTATGCCACCCGAGAGAGAGGTGGAGTTTTCTATTGAACTTATGCCAGGTACGGTACCAATCTCAAAAGCACCGTACCGACTAGCGCCGACAGAGATGGCAGAGCTGAAGAAGCAGATTCATGAACTTCTCGACAAGGAGTTCATTCGACCGAGTTTCTCACCATGGGGCGCGCCAGTCTTGTTTGTGAAGAAGAAAGATGGATCCATGAGACTATGTATTGACTACCGGGAGTTGAACAGGGTGACAGTGAAGAACAAATACCCACTTCCGAGGATTGAAGATCTATTTGACCAGTTGAAGGGAGCTTCGGTATTCTCCAAGATCGATCTGCGTTCCGGTTATCACCAGTTGAGGGTGAAAGACGCCGATGTTCCTAAGACTGCTTTCAGGACTCGTTATGGCCACTACGAGTTCCTTGTGATGCCGTTCGGTTTGACGAATGCGCCAGCGATCTTCATGGATCTCATGAATCGCGTATTTCAGCCGTATCTTGATCAGTTTGTGATAGTGTTCATAGACGACATTCTCGTCTACTCGAAGAATCAGGAGGATCACGGCAGACATCTGATCAAGTGTTGCAGACATTGCAGAAGCACAGATTGTTCGCAAAGTTCAGTAAGTGCGAATTCTGGTTTGAGAAGGTGACGTTCTTAGGCCACATTGTTTCTAGCAGTGGCATTGAGGTAGACCCAGCGAAAGTTGCAGCAGTCAGAGATTGGGTTGTGCCATAGAATGCATCTGAGATTCGCAGTTTTCTTGGCTTAGCAGGATATTATCGGAAGTTCATTCAGGGATTTTCTTCCATCGCAGTTCCACTCACAGCATTGACCAAGAAGAATGTGAAATTTGTGTGGAGCGATGAGTGCCAGAAGAGCTTCGATACTTTGAAGCAAGCTCTTATCTCAGCACCAGTTTTGGCCATGCCATCAGGGCCTGGAGATTTTGTTCTATATACTGATGCTTCGAAGCTCGGTCTTGGCGCAGTATTGATGCAGCATGGGAAGGTGATAGCATATGCTTCTCGTCAGTTGAAGACTCATGAGATGAATTACCCTACCCATGATCTAGAGTTGGCCGCCGTTGTATTTGCTTTGAAGATCTGGAGGCATTATTTGTACGGAGAGAAGTGCCAGATCTTTACCGACCATAAGAGCATCAAGTACTTCTTTACGCAGAAAGAGCTGAATATGCGTCAGAGGCGTTGGTTGGAGCTTGTGAAAGACTATGATTGTGACATTAGCTACCACCCGGGTAAAGCTAATGTAGTTGCGGATGCATTGAGCAGGAAAGTTGCAGTGATGGCCCATTTGACGATTCAGATACCTCTTCAGTCTGAGATGCGGAGGTTTGATCTAGAGGCATATCCTCGAGGTAGAGTTCCCCGTCTATCTACCTTGACTATTCAGTCCTCTCTCCAAGACCGTATTCGCAGTGGTCAGTCAGCAGATGAGCAGTTGGCAAAGTGGAAGCAGAGAGATGAGGCCAAAGGCAATGGCTTATATTCAGTTAGTGATGGTATTGTGAGATACCGAGACAGGATATGGGTTCCTAGCGGTGATTCCATTCGAGCGGATATTCTATCAGAGGACCATATGTCACCGTGCTCTATTCACCCTGGGAGTACAAAGATGTACAAAGATCTGGAGTTATTAGGTGGCCAGGAATGAAGAAGGATATCAGACGTTTTGTATCCGAGTGTCTGACTTGTTTGTTAGTGAAGGCAGAGCATCAGAGACCAGCAGGTTTGCTCAAGCCTCTCCCTATCCCCGAGTGGAAGTGGGAGAATGTTACCATGGATTTCGTGACCGGCTTACCGAAGTCAGTCAGAGGATCTAATGCTATCTGGCTGATTGTCGATCGTCTTACCAAATCAGCGCACTTCTTGCCTATCAAGACGACTTTCACCATGGTTCAGTATGCAGTGATGTATATCCGAGAGATAGTCCGACTTCATGGTATTCCAGTTTCTATCGTATCTGACAGAGACCCCAGATTCACTTCTTCATTTTGGAAGAGTTTGCATTCGACGATGGGTACGAAGTTGCTGTTCAGCACAGCTTTCCACCCTCATACAGATGGGCAATTAGAGCGAGTCATTTAGATTTTGGAGGATCTTCTCCGTGCTTGTGTTATCGATTTCTCCGGGAGTTGGGAGTCGAACTTGCCATTAGTGGAGTTCACCTATAACAATAGCTTTCAGTCTTCTATAGGAATGGCTCATTATGAAGCATTATATGGTCGCAAGTGTAGATCTCCTGTTCATTGGGATGAGGTAGGAGAGAGAGCCGAGTTGGGTCCATAGATTATTCATGAGACTGTCGATATAGTAGCCTAGATCCGTGACAGGATGAGGACTGATCAGAGTCGACAGAAGAGTTATGCGGACCAGCGGAGGAGAGATTTATAGTTCGCTGTGGACGACCATGTCTTTGTGAAAGTGGCACCTATGAAGGGTGTCATGCGATTTGGGAAGAAAGAGAAGCTCAGTCGGAGATTCATTGGACCATTTGAGATCCTCGACAGGGTTGGGACGCTAGCTTATCGTGTTGCTCTTCCGCCGAATCTGGCCGGAGTACACAATGTGTTCCACGTCTCCATGCTGAGGAAGTATATGGCAAATCCTTTGCATGTCTTGAATTTTGAGCTGTTGCAGCTTACTCCGAACCTGTCTTATGAAGAGAGACCAGTGCAGATCTTAGACAGATAGGAGAAGAAGCTTCGGAACAAGCTGGTTAAGCGAGTGAAAGTCAAACGGCTTAACCATTCAGAGGAGGAAGCTACGTGGGAGTCTGAGCCAAAGATGAGGAGTCGGTATCCCGAGTTATTTGGTGAGTTTTTATTTCGAGGACGAAATTTCTTTTAAGGGG
>NW_027356405.1:0-990 GCF_012295235.1 Primulina huaijiensis | reverse complement strand
ATAAGATAATCTAGGCTTATTTTATTTAAGAAATTGTAATTTAACATGTTTGTAATTTAATTTAAAGATTTGGCCATGCATGCAAGATAATGCCTATCCTAAACTAATTTATTAATTCACTAAAATATATAATTAGAGTTTAAAACTTTAAGGAGATAAAATTCAATAATTAAACAATTTTTCCCTCCATTTATTTTGTAGAATTTCGGCCACCTTAAGGATTTGGATTAAATAAGTTGACAACTCACCATTTTTGAATCCCTTTCATATCCATTCTTGGTAGATAATCCCTTCATTTTTAATCAACAATAATTAATGATTTAAGCAATATCCCACCCCATTTTATTAAGCATGATTTCAGCCACCTTGATAAAAGATTTAAAAATATTTGGCAACTCTCAATCCTTAATTCATTTCCTTATCTTTTCATGGTAGATAATTCCCTAAATTTTATTCACCACTAATTAATATTTAAGCAATATTTCTACCATGTTTATCTAGAAATATTTCCCTTCTTTTTAAGTGATAAAAATCGGCCACCCCCTATCTTAAAAGATTTAATTTTTGTTTAACAACTCATCCTTTATTATTCTTCCCCTTAATATTTTCTACATAGATATCTTTCCCAACTTTTAAATCACCAACAATCAAATAATTAAGCACTTTTCCTTACCTTATTTTTGATTGAAATTTTCGGCCACCCCTTGAGGAGATTTGAAAATATTGTCAACTCTCCAACCTTAATTCTTTCCTTAATTCTTTCATGGCATAGATAATCCTCTCATTTTAAATCCTCATAAATTAATAATTAAGCAATATTCTCACCCCAATTATCTAATAAAAATCGGCCACTCTTGTTGAGATTTAATGTTGATTGCCAACTCACCACCATGATTCATCTCCCTACTCTTTACTTGGTAGATAATCCCCTTCTTTTTAATCTCAACTAATTATCAATGTGGTGACCCGAACCTAATTCAACACTTAATT
>NW_027356404.1:0-649 GCF_012295235.1 Primulina huaijiensis | reverse complement strand
GAGCTAAGGTGTTTACACCTTAGTTGGAGCCATACATAAATCCTTTGAGATTGATAGGCATATTTTTCTAAACACACTATGTATGACATTTTGTTGTTTTTGTATTTGCTACACATTAAATCAAGGTGGCCGAAAATTTCTTATGAAAAACAAAATTTTTGTGCTTCCGTTGCGTTTCCGGTCACCGTAACCGATCCCCTTTCAAGTGGTATCAGAGCTATGGTTACGTTTTTGTGTAGCATTTACAAGATATTGTATTGAGATCGATTTCTAACCGCATGAGAATGAAATTTGCAACAAAATGAAGGCCAAATTTTTGCATGATTTCGGGCAGCAACATGCTGCCCGTTTCGGTCAGCCCGGGCTACCCGAGGGGCTGCCCATTTCAGGCAGCAAGGGCAGCCCGAGGGGCAGCCCGAAATGTTCCACTTTTAAAATAAAAAAAAAAAAAAAATTTGGCATGTTGGCCGGAATCCGGCGACGGCGATGACGACTAGGGTTTGCAAAATGTGTTTTGAAATATCAAAGTGTCACGGGCCTTGAGTTGTTGGGTCATTAGATGGCTAACACATTTGTGAAATTTAAATGGGCCAAAATATTTTTAGTGAAAAATGAGTTTTTTGGGCCCTTAAGTTTAAATTTACAAAAG
>NW_027356403.1:0-1480 GCF_012295235.1 Primulina huaijiensis | reverse complement strand
GTGGCGGACCGAGAGATGGAGGTCGGTGCTAGGAAGAAGAAGCCTCCCAAAAGCGCTTGATTTTTAGTCGTCAGCTTGACCCTCAAAAGCACTCATTCAAAAAGCGGCTGATGCCCAAAGTACGTGTCATATGACACCATAAATGGGTCTTGGTTCCATGTGCCCTCAAGTTTGGCTTGATGTATACAATGTAAGCTCGTCTCATCAACAAAACGTGACTTTAAATAATAGGAATGAGATGAGAGTATCATCGTTGGCTCTTGAAGAACGAAATCTGTTGAAATCGGCAATGGAGAAAGACAAGGATCTCCCATATGTATGTATGATAATATTATCGACGAGTTCAAATCGATAGTCTCATGAACTTATTCATCTTTCAACTTAATTGGTGCCTTATCTTCGTTTGATATTTCTTCCAAAATTTCTTCAGACTGAGGCTTTACAGTTTCCTCATTCAATGTCACGCGCTTGTTTACCATATCATTCAGTCGACTTATGATTAATTCAAGACTATGTCCCTCATCTTTTTTATGCTCAAAAGGTTGGTCTGTAAAATCAGAGTGGCTAATTTCTGGAGTATATTGGTGGCTCCAACTCTGCAGCGAAGGATCCCAATACTGATGGTAGTCAAAGTCGGCCATATCATTTAGCAAATATATCACACTATCTTCATGTCGACTAAGTAGTGGTCTACCAGTTGTTAGTGCTCCCTCAAATATCCATCTTCGTGTAACTGCATCCAAACCTTTAAGAAAAAGTCGAATAAGAACATAGTTAGAAAAATCATGATTCCTGAATGTTGTTACTAAATTATTGAATCTCTCCCATGCTACGTAGAATGGCTCTCCGTTTTGTTGGGCAAAACTTGTGAATACTTGTCGAAAAACATCTCGAAGTATTTCACAACAAAATTTCTCAAATTCTTCTTTTCTTGATGAATCACCTGTACAAGAAGAATGAGACGTTAAAAAAATAATAATAACAAAACTCGAAAAAAAACTAACCTTGAACTGTTCCCCGGCAACGGCACCAAAATTTGGTGTGCTGTCGTTGTGCCACCAAACATAAATTCCTGCTCTTTAAATAAAATTAGTGTAATGGTGAGCAGGGTCGAATCCACAGGGAACGGAAGATGATTTCTTTCGAGTAAAAATGCAAATAAAAGGGGGGATTTTTGGATTTGAATTTAATAAAATACTAAACTAAATTTATCCAAGAAATGAAAACAATAAATTTAAATGATAATTTATCTACTAGACTAAAATGAAGAATTTAATACGAGAAAGATCTTATTCAAGGGAGTTCTACTATTTAATTATATCACTGTTCATCGGCAAACAAATAATTTATTCAAGTTGTTCCAAACAATTAACTTTAGAATTATAGGGATAGCCGCTAAAATTCATGTGTTTTCCTAAATTAATTGACCGAACCTAGCATCCAGTCAAAACTTATCAATAACCAACTGGGCACGATAGCG
>NW_027356402.1:0-345 GCF_012295235.1 Primulina huaijiensis | reverse complement strand
CAATCTTCTATCAAATTTGAAACACCTATCGTCGATAAGGATAAAAAACATACCTTTTGACTCAGTGCATCAGCTGCTGTATTCGAATTTCCCGGATAATATTTGATTTCACAATCAAAATCTTTCAACAAATCAAGCCATCTTTGTTGCCTCATATTCAATTCAAACTGTGAAACAGATATTTCAAGCTTTTATGATCAGAATATATCTCAAACTTCTCACCATATAGATAGTGTCGCCATATCTTCAATGCAAACACGATAGCCGCTAATTCAAGATCATGAATCGGATATCGTGTCACATGTGGCTTCAACTGTCTCGAAGCATAGGCAATGACATGGCCTC
>NW_027356401.1:0-430 GCF_012295235.1 Primulina huaijiensis | reverse complement strand
CGTCGTTTTATTTCAGACTTTTCCATGATTGCCCTGCCGTTAACTTATTTGACGAGGAAGACTGTGAAGTTTGAGTGGTCCAATGAATGCCAAAGAGGATTCCAGGAGTTGAAAGATAAGTTGACGACAGCTCCAGTAATTGCTTTGCCCAGTGGTTCAGAGGAATTTGTTGTTTTTACCGATGCGTCGAAGAAGGGCCTCGGTGCAGTGTTGATGCAACGAGGTAAAGTTATAGTCTATGCTTCTCGCCAGTTGAAGGATTACGAGAAGAATTATCCTACGCATGATTTGGAGCTGGCAGCTGTGGTTTTCGCCCTGAAAATCTGGAGACATTATTTGTATGGCGAAAAGTGTGAAATTTTCACAGACCACAAGAGTTTAAAGCATTTGTTTTCACAGAAAGAACTCAATATGCGACAGAGACGGTGGT
>NW_027356400.1:0-772 GCF_012295235.1 Primulina huaijiensis | reverse complement strand
CAAGTCATCACATTTTCTTCCTGTCAAGACGACTTATTCTATGAAACAATATGTTGAGGAGTATATTCAAGAGATTGTGAAACTTCATGGGATACCGGTGACGATAGTTTCAGATCATGATCCAAGGTTTACATCCGAGTTTTTGAAGAGTTTGCATTGAGCTTTGGGAACGAAATTGGCTTTTAGCACCGCATATCATCCTCAAAGTGACGGTCAATAAGAAAGGGTCATCCAAATTCTTGAAGATATGCTAAGGGCTTGTACGATTGATTTCCCGGGAAGTTGGGATTCTAAGTTGCCTTTGGTAGAGTTCACATATAATAACAGTTTTCAGTCTTCAATCGGCATGGCACCTTATGAAGCTTTATACGGAAGAAAGTGCCGCTCTCCGNGTGAAAGAAAGATGTTGGGCCCGGAGTTGGTTCAACAGACAGCAGATTTTTTGGCCTTGATCCAAGAAAGAATGAAGACAGCTCAGTCTAGACAGAAGAGTTATGCTGATGTTCGTCGGCGGCCTTTGGCATTCGAGGTTGGTGATCATGTATTTATCAAAATAGCTCCTCTTAAGGGAGTTATGCGATTCGGAAAGAAAGGTAAGTTAAGTACTTGATACATTGGACCGTTCGAGATTCTTGATAAGATTGGAGACCGAGCCTATCGTCTTGCATTGCCACCGGACTTGGATCGAGTTCATAACGTATTTCATGTTTCAATCTACGTAAGTACTTTTCTAATCCATCTCATGTTCTTCGGTACGAATCATTGGATCTTT
>NW_027356399.1:0-428 GCF_012295235.1 Primulina huaijiensis | reverse complement strand
CTGGAAAACATCTTATCAATAGCAGCTTTAAGTGAGCGTGATGTAATACTGGTAACATGTTCAATCCCGATAAAGCGTTCATTTACATGTCCACTACTATCCACATAACGGATAACAACTGACATTTGCTCCTTTGTTGAAACATCACAAGATTCATCAACTAAAATAGAGAACAATGAATCACCAACATCTCTGATAATAACATTAATCGTTTCAGTGGCACAAGCACTCACTATGTCCTTCTGAATATCAGGTGATGTCAACTTGCAATTTTTAGGAGCATTTTTCAATATCACATCATTAATCTCTTTATTATGAGCACCTAAAAATTCTAATTGGATAAGAAAGTTACCTGGATTAAGAGAACTTTCAGTTTCATCATTACCTCGAAATGAATGTCCTTGTCGCAACAAAACTCTAATACAATC
>NW_027356398.1:0-366 GCF_012295235.1 Primulina huaijiensis | reverse complement strand
CTCTTCTATCTCAGTCTATACAGAACCTACTGCTCTGATACCACCAGTTGTGGGGACCCGGGCTCTAACTCAATTCGTTTGGGGGTTGATGGATCTTTGCTAGAAAATGTGGGTCAAAATTTTTGCTTTTAACATTAAATCAAATGTATACATGAAGCATGGAACTATTCTTTATTCGATTAAACAACCATAATGTACATACAAGTCTGTTTTAGTACAATCATATACTAGTGTTCAGAAAATCCAATACACGTCAAGTACAAAACGACTAGTAATCTGCTATGCCCGAAATCACCACAATATCTTGATCTCTCATCTTTTTCGCGACCCTGATCCTGCCCCACCTGTCGTTATGTACACATACAG
>NW_027356397.1:2232-2339 GCF_012295235.1 Primulina huaijiensis | reverse complement strand
TAATATAATAAAACTTAATTTATATCATTATTAAGGAGATCGGTCGTTATTCCAAAAGGTAAAAGGAAAAAAAAAAGAAAAAAAAAGAAACAAATACGCACACAAAA
>NW_027356397.1:0-1632 GCF_012295235.1 Primulina huaijiensis | reverse complement strand
ATCAATGAGAGGATGAAAATCCTGCAAGATTTGGTTCCAGTATGTAACAAGGTCTCCAATTTTCTCTCATCTGTTAGGAATTAATTAATTCGTTCTTTCTTATTTTTTGAAAAAATACAAGTACCTGCCATTAATAGCCATTATTATTGTTGATAAATTTTGAAATTGTCGGTGCTTCATTGTATCATAATGTGTTGACATACTTGGGAAATATATTATGCTACTTAGTACATACCATGTTCAGGTTATTGGAAAAGCTCTGGTCCTTGACGAAATAATTAATTATATCCAGTCACTACAGCATCAAGTCGAGGTAGCTCTTATCTTTCCATTTGGGTGTTTATTGTTTTGTACGTTATTTAGATATATGATGTAATTCTGATCTTTTCAATGGATGATAGTTTTTGTCGATGAAGCTGGAGGCTGTTAATTCAGGACTTAACCACACAGCAAAAGGGTTTCCCTCGGAATATGTAAGCTTCACCGCATCTACCAATCATTTGGATCTGGTTAAATATTTTAGTAAGTAAATTTACCTATATCCAGAATGATTATAGGAAAATGAAGGGGTGGACTCTTTTAAAAAGTGCTTCTTGTATCATACCCACTTTGACCTATATGTTCTTCAAAAATTTCATTTACATTTACTTTCCCTAATTGCATTGTGCATGGATAAATGCGTAAAAATACTTAAAAATCAGTGTGTACTTGTATTCTGAAATACTTAACTGAAGTTAATCAAGAGTTGATGGATTTCCAAAGTGACTTAACTTGTGAATCACGACAATTGATGCGCTCGTTGTTATGTACTAGTGAAATTGTGTAAGATGTCGATAATTGAAGCTTAATAACTTTTAGGATCCCCCACTTCTCCCCTTGGTCCATGATCAAGGACCTCAACTCGCTTTCTTTGGCAACTATCATCTCGCATAATAACAATCACAGTTTCATTTGAAGCTAGCATAATTTGTTTTTGTGTTCTGTTCATTATTGTCGTTATCAGTAAATTAGACGCATGTATTATATTTGCTTCAAATAAAAGACATATTTACTTGATTTTAATTTTTTTTCCCCTGACTGGAAAGCATGGTCTTGCAGCTACCAGTGCCAATATCCAATCCCAACAGAACACTATATGTGTCCAAGACATCAAGAGAATATGATGTAGATACACAGATGCTCTACTTTGGGACTTAGCTAATGGAACTTCCACTTGGTGCTACATTTCAATTGCACATATCGATAATTGTCACATGTATTACAGATTTGTCAGATGTATTATAAAACTTCAATTATTCTGCCTACGTACAACGATTTCTTGAATCTTGATCTTGGTTGTAAGATATCCATGTTAATTGTTGAAGTTAGATTTATCTTCTTAAACATTATCCACGCCCTTACTGCATTGGTGATAACATGTAAGGTAGGCTCTGAAGATCAGTACTAGAAAGCCTTTTTATTTACATGGTAATTTGACATAGGTTTGGTGCATTTCATAGTGTTTGAGAGAACTGTTATAGAACGAACCACAAAGTGAGCAAATTGGGTACCAAAACTTCGAACGGATGTGTTTTAAAAGAGTCGAGACTACTTCACGGGCGATGCATGTGGTCGTGTTTTTGCAAAAATATA
>NW_027356396.1:0-672 GCF_012295235.1 Primulina huaijiensis | reverse complement strand
TAGGGAAAGTTTTTGGGTTAGTATTATGATTTTCAAGATTTTGAGTACCGAATTGAGGAGTAAGATTTAAGTTAGATGTTAAGTTTGAGGTGGATAAAGAAATCTAAGATTTGCAATCATCAAGTCAAGGAAAATTTCGAGGACGAAATTCAATTTAAGGGGGGGAGAATTGTAACGTCCGAAAAACCAACCTACGTAAACCACATGCATGCAAAATTATTTTAATTACTTAATGGTTTTATTTAATTGATTTTAAAAACTAGCATGATATTTATAATATAATTAAATGTATGATTTACATGATTAAATGATTATGTGACATGTTTTCATGAAATTAAGGATTTTACCCGAATATTCGATAATAGGCAGGGAAAAGGAGACCGGGAACGACTAAGACAAGAATATGTATTTTTATTTAAATAGTGGCAAAGCTTCCTAATATGATTAAAAATGATTTAATTTTCCTAAAAATGTTGGAGTTCGAATTATTTTACGAGTCGAGCTCGATTTTTCCCGGGCAGCCGATTTTTGTCAAACAAGGAGTTTTAAAAGATCAAAAAATATTATTTTATGGAAACTAATTTTTATAAACTTTTATTATTAAATTAATTAAGTGTTATTGGGCTAAATTTAATTAATTTAAATAGGCCCAATTACCTTAAGCATGCAAGC
>NW_027356395.1:0-786 GCF_012295235.1 Primulina huaijiensis | reverse complement strand
TCGAATTTGAGTGAAAATACTTGAGTCCGAGTGAATTTTCTTTGGCGTGAACGGTGAGTATTTGTTGTGAGGAAAAAAATAAAATTTAGAGGAGTGACGAGCGACTTTCTTTGGAGTGACCGTGAGAATTTGGGTGAGGAACATATTGTTTTCTACTAACGTTTTCTTGCAGGTACAAACTGAAATTAAATGGAGAGGGAGGTAGGAGATAGTTCGAACCCGGGGTTATCTAAAGTACAAATGAAAGCGTTATTTGGGCATTTTAGTAAGATGATGAGAACCGAGTTAGAGCCATTACATGAGCGGTTGGATAGGCTTGAAGTTAGTACTAGTGGAGATAAATCTAAGCCTAAAAATATGGGTAGGGGAGAAGAAGAGGAAGAGTAGGATTTGGGAGGAGATGAGGAGAGCCAAAACGAAAATTGGGGTAGGATTGGAAGAGGTAGAGGATTTGGTAGAGGGAAAAGAGAGGCCGTAAGGGGTAGATATGATGGGAATAGGGAGGATGGAAACATGAGAAGTATTAAGATGAAAATTCCATCGTTCCATGGGAAATCTGACCCGGAGGCATACTTAGAGTGGGAAAAGAGGGTAGAGTTTGTGTTTGAATGTCACCACTACTCCGAGCAAAAGAAGGTTAGGTTGGCGGTGGTGGAATTTCTAGACTATGCTCTCATTTGGTGAGATCAACTAGTGACCACTAGGAGGAGGTATAATGAGAATCCCATTGAAACTTGGGACGAGATGAAGAGGGTCATGAGGAAAAGGTTTGTGCCAAACCACTAC
>NW_027356394.1:0-435 GCF_012295235.1 Primulina huaijiensis | reverse complement strand
ATATTTGCACTTTAGTCCCTCAACTTTTCACTATTTGCAAAACGGACCCCGCTCAATCTTTTAATTGAATTTCAATCCTACTTAATTACAAAAAAACTGTGGAATCTAATTCATCATTCCAAAATTCGTAATTAAATAATCTCGGATTAAGGTGATATAATCTCGGGCCTTACAATTCTCCCCCTCTGAGACATGATTTCGTCCTCGAAATCTCAAGCAATCATATCACAAGTAATCAAATCAGAAATACCAGAAACGAAAATAGTAAACTCACATCAGTGGAATAACTCTGGGAATTCCTGTCTCATATCTGATTCAGTCTCCCAAGTAGCTTCTTCAATGCCGTGACGAGTCCACTGGACTTTCACAAGAGGAATAATCTTCGTTCTAAGTTGTTTTTCTTTACGATCAATAATCTGTATCGGCTTTTCAACG
>NW_027356393.1:1103-2702 GCF_012295235.1 Primulina huaijiensis | reverse complement strand
AAATCTCATAAACATTTAAAGTAATCATTTTAACATATAAAATTCTATAAACAATCATAATCATTGAAAATAATCATATTAGCATATAAAACAGCATTCAGGAAACTGCCATGACGTTTACTAATTTTTAGGTGTAAAATGACCGTTTTACCCCTAGACGTAAAATTTCACGTTTTTGACTTTTTCTTAATTCCATTGAATCCAACATGTCCCAAATAATTATTTAAGCCTACATGAATTTTCTCATATTTGTATTTAGCTTAAATCGAGAAATTTTAAATTAATATTTAAATAAGACGTATTACTCCGTTTTAATCTCGAATTAAATCAAACCTTAATATAAAATTCTCAAATTAAAAACTTAGACTTTTAATAATTATTTAAGTTTAAATATAATTTTCCATAATTTTATTTCGCTTAAAACTGGGCGTTTCAATTAATTCTCTAATTAGCGTTACTTGCAGCGATTAAATTCCAGATAAATCCAAAACTCGTTATTTTGATCCCAAATTTTAAAAATAACATTTTTATTATTTATTATACCCTTCCAAGTCATGATACACACCCTTGGACCCATGGTTCGAAATTTCTTATTTAAATTTTCGTTTTTGGCACCTTATCGAACACACCGAGCCATCTCCCAATTTACCCGAGCCACGCCCAAGCCACCTTGAGACAAACCCGAGCCAACACACCTAGAAACCCTCCTGACCAAGCCCACCCATAAAACCAGCCCTGGCACAACCAAAACTCTTCTGCCCATCAACCCAATTAGATGCAGGTGTGCGTGTATAATTTTTTGGTACACTAGGACTTCTCCTCCTTCTAGGACACTACCAGTTGTTAACCATTTGACCAAACCTGACCCTAACCAACCCTAGACCAGACCTAGACCCAGTCCCGACCATCCCAAGCCCTGGAGCCCAGGCACAAGCCTCCTGGATCAGAAGCACAACCTACGTGCAGAAGGCCCCGTCACGTTCTCATGTTCCTCTCGAGCCAGCAGCCACCCAAGCCTCCCCAGCCCCTGTCCAGACCCTAGCGCACCCTCTTGGGAATCTCAGGACCTAGCCTAGCCCAAACCAAAGCCCCCTGGCCGTGCCCCCACATGCTGTGCAATCCATACACCATGCACGTCCCTCATGCTTCTCGGGTGGAGTCTTTGTTGGCAAGGACTCCTCCCAGCCCCTGTTTTACGAGTCTTAGCATGGCTAGGACTCTTCCCCTGACCCCTCACGGTCCCTAGCCAAGCCCTGGTCCCAACCAAATCCTAGCCAAGCCTTCATGCCCTCAAAATCGTGCCTTACATACCCTTTGACAGATTTGTGGTTCCAGCTTTGTTTTCCCTGATTTGCAACGTTTTGGTTGTGTTCTAAGAATCTATATTTCATATAAAACCATCCTCGATCATGTCCAAATCATGGCAGCCCCTTTTAACACATAAAAACATATTTTTGGAACCAAAAAGCAAGGATTTAGAACACCTATAAGCATGGCTATGATATTTAAAGGTTGTATGACTTGTTTTCATGCAAATTCATAAAAAATTTCATAATATGGTGTGATGATAAGTAAAAAAAGAATATGGCGTGCCTTTAC
>NW_027356393.1:0-878 GCF_012295235.1 Primulina huaijiensis | reverse complement strand
CATTTTTCAGCCATCGGTCTCCGTTCCTCGATCGCAACTCGAATAACATTTAAAAATAATTTTTAATGTAACCATGTAGAAAAATATATTTTAAATATGTCAATATGTACAACAAAATTAATTAATGCAATTAAAACGTTTAATTAAAATACAAGAGAATTTAATAACTTACGTGCATGTGGTTCGCGTGGACTTTTAAATTTTCGAGGCGTTACAGTTGTCCCCAAGTGCCGACTATGCTCCTCTTTACTTTTTGAAAAGATCAAAATATCATCGATGAAGACTATATCAAATTGATCCAGATACGGCTGAAATACGCGATTCATGATATCCATGAAGATCTCTGGCACATTGGTCAACCCAAATGGCATGACCATAAACTCATAATGCCCATATTGAGTTCTAAATGTTGTCTTATGAACATCGGATTCTTTCACTTTTAACTGATGGTATCCCGAACGAAGATCTATCTTCGAGAATATCGATGCTCCTCGCAATTGATAAAATAAGTCTTCAACTCTTGGTAGAGGATATTTATTCTTAATGGTGACTCTATTCAGCTCTCGATAATCAATTTAGAGTCGAATACTACCATCCTTCTTCTTCACAAACAATACCGGTGCGCCCCACGGAGGACAACTAGGGCAAATCAAACCCTTGTCCAGCAATTCTTGAATTTGATCTTTTAACTCTTTCATTTCGGCAGGTGCTAGATGATAGGGAGCTTTAGAAATGGGTATAGTTCCCGGCATCAACTCAATAGATAATTCCACCTCTCGGTCTGGCAGAATACCAGAAACGTCCTCAGGAAAGACGCTAGGAAAGTCCCTGGAGACTTCAACATCTTCTAGCTTGTAACGTACCGTATTTTGAACTAC
>NW_027356392.1:0-1517 GCF_012295235.1 Primulina huaijiensis | reverse complement strand
ACATGTATATTAGATTGAATACCATTACGTGCCGCAATTTAAAAAAAAAAGATTTTATACCTTGTTGATTATAATTGATTAAATTGTCCCAATGATGATTAAGAACATGAGTAGCGTCCGGGTCCCCACAACAGGTGGTATCGGAGCGATAGATCCTTTAGATTGAGAAAGGAGCTAGTGAGCGGGGTAGAATGTGTGTTCTTTCCTGCTTTTGATTGCTAGCATGATTTACTGCTTTATAATGAATGTTTATCTGTTTATCTGACTTGATTTGAAAACATGTGTTATTGAGAATGAATCAGCACCGATTCTGGATCAGCAGTAAGATGATCGGAGGAAGACTGAAGCATATTTGTGTATTGGGATTACTAATCCTTTTGATTATCAGATATGCCTCCGAGAAGAGTACCTAAACAGGGTAGTACTTCAAATCCTCCAATGGACGTTACAGCCACTCCAATGGAGACATTGTTGAAAAGGTTTCAGTCATTCCATCCGCCGACTCTGAAGGGTACGGAGTCTTCCGTGGATTGTGAGAGTTGGTTGGACGATATTGAAATGTTGTTTGAGTCCCTGGACTACACTGATGAGCGGAGAGTAAAATTGATAGGGCACCAGTTACATGACGTTGCTAAGAACTGGTGGATCACAACGAAGAAGGCATTGGAACATCGAGGTACGGCTATTACCTTGAATGTGTTTAGAACTGAATTTTATCAGAGGTTCTTTTCAGTGTCGTATAGGAAGGACAAGGGAGCCGAGTTTGCCAATTTGAGACAGTGCCAGCTTAATATTGAAGATTATGTGGCCAAGTTCTCTGCACTGTTGCGGTTTACTCCGCACGTGGCTGAACATAATGAGGCCATTGCAGACCAGTTCATTAATGGCCTGAATCCTGAAATCTTTACTTTGTGAATACCGGGAGGCCAAACAATTTTACTGATGCATTGAACCGAGCTAAAGGAGCCGAATCCGGTCTGATGAGACAGAAAGGAGCTTTGATCGTGCCTTCAGCACCTGGACCACAGCAACCACCTCCTCGATTTGAGAGCGGCAGTGGTAGTGGAAAGAAAGAATTCCTGAAAGCTAAGGGAAAGCAATTCAAGAAATCTGGAAGTAGCTCATCCAGTTCGAGTGGCTCAAGACAGACTGGTCATGGCGAGAGCTATACAGGACCCTACTATAGCACTTGTGGAGGGAAGCATTCCACAGAGCAGTGCCGAGGAGTGTTTGGTTGTTGCCGTATTTGCAGGCAGCAGGGACATTTTCCCGAGTATGTCCCCAGAGAGATGCTCAGAGGCCGCAGGGTGCTGAGTCATCTGGATCAGTAGCTCAGACTGGTAGACGACCATCTGTAGTCCACTCCTTTCAGCCAGCATCATCCCAGTCACAGCCGAGGCCAGGAGGAAGCCAGACAGTTAGCCAGCCTCCTAGACAGCAGGCCAGAGTGTTCGCTTTGACTGAGGAGCAGACTCAGGACGCACCAGACGATGTTGTTGCAGGTAACTGTTTTATTT
>NW_027356391.1:0-304 GCF_012295235.1 Primulina huaijiensis | reverse complement strand
GTTCCCATTGTCAGAGATTTCCTAGACGTTTTTCCTGATGACGTCCCTGGTATGCCACCCAAGCGAGAGGTGGAGTTTTCTATTGAGCTTATGCCAGGTACGGTTCTGATCTCAAAAGCACCGTACCGACTAGCACCAACAGAGATGGCAGAGCTTAAGAAGCAGATTCAGGAACTTCTTGACAAGGAGTTCATCCGCCCGAGTTTTTCACCATGGGGCGCGCCAGTCTTGTTTGTGAAGAAGAAGGACGGATCTATGCGGCTATGTATTGATTACCGAGAATTGAACAGGGTTACAGTGAAGA
>NW_027356390.1:0-288 GCF_012295235.1 Primulina huaijiensis | reverse complement strand
ACAAGAGCTTTGATGAAGAATTCCGTGAGAGATAAGGTATTCCCCTAGGATGGAATTAAAGTATTCACGACCGTTATCAGTCCGCATGACTTGAATATCGTTATGAAATTGAGTTTTGACAAAGGAGTGAAAATTTTTAAATGTGAGGGCTGCCTCAGATTTATCTTTAAGAATAAATACCCAGCAAAATCGAGTATGATCATCAATTAATGTTAAAAACCATCTTTTATTGGTATAACTCGAGACCCGAGATGGACCCCATAAATCACTGTGTATAAGGGAAAATGG
>NW_027356389.1:0-329 GCF_012295235.1 Primulina huaijiensis | reverse complement strand
GAAGGTTTCCTTGGGTTCCTAAGGTCCAGTAGGGTGTCTAAGGATCTTGGTCAGGGTCTGGTTTACTTTGGTTTGAGGGCGGCTAGAGAAAATCGAAGAATGACTCGGTGCAAACCATATAGGGTCAAGTGAGGGTTTTCTAAACTTAAATAATTGAAAAACGGATCACTGAGGCTCGAGTCATGGTTCATAAGGGCTAAAATAATATAAAAAGACTAATTTTAGAATTCAGGAATTTTATATTAAAGTTTGGGATTTTTCGGGATTAAAACGCCTTCAAAACCTCTAATTATGAATTAATTAAAAAGCCTAGGATTTAAGCGAAATAA
>NW_027356388.1:0-812 GCF_012295235.1 Primulina huaijiensis | reverse complement strand
ATGTGCGCGATATTCTCTAGAATTCGCATTTGGCTACCGACCACCTCGCGCGCATATGCGCCACATTCTTTGGACTCGGTATATGGCAATGCACCTCTTCGCGCATATGCGCGCCCTCAAGCCGCGCATGTGCGCGCAAAGTTCTGTCCGCGTAAAAAGCTTCTCACACAGCTCGCGCATATGCGCGCTATCTCGCCGCGCATATGCGCGAGACCTTCAGGTCTCACACCCCACTCAACTTATGTCATTCCAATTCCTTCCTCGAAGTGGTCCGTCTATTATCCGATCAATATAGAATTTAATCAATCTCAGATTACCGTGATAAAATCTCAGGCATTACAATGCTCCAGATTAATAGGATAAATTTCTCGGGCCTTACACTTCCCAAACAGCACCATGTTTTTTAAGTTAAAAAAAAAAAAATTTAAGTTGGCCGGAATCCGGCGTCGGAGCTCCTGCAACGGCGATGATGACTAAGGTTTCCAAAATTGTTTTGGATTATCAAAGTGTCATGGACCTTGAAGTTGTTGGGCCATTAGATGGCTAACATAATTTGTGAAATTTAAATGGGCCAAAATATTTTTGGTGAAAAATGATTTTTTGGGCCCTTAAGTTTAAATTTACAAAAGTTGCAATTATTTTCTCATGAAATAAATAATTGAAGTTGGACTTTAATTATTTATAGTAAATTGTGATTTACAAGAAATTCGGTTATAAATAAATTAATTAGAAAGTAGACAAATGGGTTTGTATACTTTGTTAATTTTGTTTATAATCGTGGCGATTAGTGATTTGATCAAGATATATAATAT
>NW_027356387.1:0-301 GCF_012295235.1 Primulina huaijiensis | reverse complement strand
TACAGCGCCTAGGCGCCAATGCCACGACACTGGCAGTGCTGCGGCGCTGCTTGGCAGCGCCTACACTCCACAGCAGGGTTCTGCGCATGGCTCTGTCAAAGCTCGCTTCCAAAACGCCTCTTCCCTTCATAATTAGAAAAAGTGGTAAACTAGAAAGTTGTAGCTCTTTGTCTTTTCTTGAACCTCTCCAAATTTCAGAACATTTTGTGGTATGAGTAAAAAGTTGTGCTCAATATCCCAACATGTGTCAATACAAGAGCAATGATGCACATGACACACTTCGGGCCACTTTTGGCTCGTC
>NW_027356386.1:0-234 GCF_012295235.1 Primulina huaijiensis | reverse complement strand
CTTTTGGCCCTTCGTTTTTTCGCATAAGTGCATTTTCCTAATCCAAGCAAATATCGAATGAGTAATTATTGTGGAACTTCTCCTCCTAATCGGACCTTAGCTTCTATTACAGGACGAATATCTTCTGGAATTCCTTTTTGCATTAGCAATCTCAATCTTTCACATCTTCCTACATAAATTTTTCTTAGGACATTTTCAGAAACATAGGGAAAATATTTACAAATTTTTGAGAAA
>NW_027356385.1:0-432 GCF_012295235.1 Primulina huaijiensis | reverse complement strand
TTTCAATATAGTCACATTTGGCATAGACAAAGGAGCAAAATAGAATAGAAGGAAGGAAAGGAGCAGAAACACGGACGTGTAATAGCTGAACATGATCAAGATCACACTGAACTGTAACATCCTCAGAAGAAAAGACCCAAATGTGCCCAGAGATATTAGAAATGACACTGCGAAATCCTAACCTACGGGAAATGAAACGCTTATCAAGCGGAATCATGGGCTCCAAGACGACTAGGACTTTAACACGGTGTTGTTTAACATAGGTATGGAGTCGTTGTTGAGATCCCGGGTTCCCAAGACCCCGAACATTCCAAATGAGGCAATTCATGGGGAACGACCACGGGAAGGGTGCCTTTTCTTCGCCGACTTGTCAGAAACGCGGGACAACGGACGTTTTTTACTGGGGTCCGTCATGTCGGAGTCCCTATCAAG
>NW_027356384.1:0-449 GCF_012295235.1 Primulina huaijiensis | reverse complement strand
TAGGAGGGAGTGTATGGAGGTAGAGGGAATGAGGAGGAGCGAGGCCGTCATCAGTTTTGGCCCAGAGGATTTGAAGGGGGTGAATCTACCCCACAATGATGCCCTGGTTATCCAAGCCCGAGTGGCAAATTATGACATTCTGAGAGTCTTTGTTGACTCGGGCAGTTCTGTAAATGTAATTTTTAAAGATGCCTTTGTGCAGATGGACTTGCAGGGTTATCATTTGGAAGCCGTGGAAACTGCCCTCTTTGGCTTTGCTGGCCATGTGGTTTACCCGGAAGGGGAGATTGTCTTACCACTAACCCTGGGTTCCCAGGATCTCAAAAAAACGGTGATGACTTCTTTCACTGTGGTGGACTCCTCATCATCTTATAACATCATACTAGGGAGGCCGGCCATGAATTAGCTGAGGGCTGTGGCATCTACCTACCACCAAAAGATAAAGTTTC
>NW_027356383.1:0-950 GCF_012295235.1 Primulina huaijiensis | reverse complement strand
AATACATCAGCATATTCACGTACCACTGGCAGATCTGCCAATGACAGGCTCGATCTCAGTAGATCTACTGAATATACAAGGAACCCCTCTGCTCCTTTCTGTAACAATCTACTCATAGTCAAAGCAGATACTAAGGGAATCCGAGATCTGGAACCCTTACCGTAGAATTTCCATTCGTTAGCCATCTCTGGTCTGAATCTAACAATCTTCTGGAAACAACCTACAGTGGCTCTGTACTTGGTTAACATATCGATACCGACAATACAATCAAAATCAGCTAAACCAAGCACAATGCAATCTAAATCAATCTCGTGACCCTCAAACTGTAGTATACAATGTCTAACTGAAGTCACAGATACAAGACCACTTCCCAACGGAGAAGAAATAGCCACTACAGCAGACAAGGACTCGACAGG
Source organism: Primulina huaijiensis (assembly GCF_012295235.1). Classification (NCBI taxonomy): domain Eukaryota; kingdom Viridiplantae; phylum Streptophyta; class Magnoliopsida; order Lamiales; family Gesneriaceae; genus Primulina; species Primulina huaijiensis. The sequence continues at coordinate 534 of NW_027356383.1, read as the reverse complement.
TAAAGCATGCATCAACGAAAAACGCTCAGATATAAAAGTATGAGATACACCGGTGTCGATCAACACATAAGCAGGATAACCGCAAAGAAAACAGTTACCTGCAATCACATCATCTGGCGCATCTTGGGCCTGCTCTTCTGTTAGTGCAAATACTCGAGCCTGCTGTCTGGGAGGTTGGCTCACTATCTGGCCACCTCTGGCTCGGGATTGGGTCTGTGCAGGTGGCGGCTGCGAGGAGTGAACAGATGAAACTTGCCTTTCAGGCTGAGCCACTGAGCCAGATGCTCCTACACTCTGAGATTGATGTGCCCCTCTCTGTGGACAGACCCAGGCAAAGTGTCCCTGCTGTCTACAGATATTACATCGGCCCGTCACCCCTTGACACTGCTCTGTCGCATGTCTGCCTCCACAAGAACTGCAATAAACACATGTATACTCTAAACTCGGGCCAGGACCTCTCTGTCGTAACCCACTGGAGCTCGACGAACCGCTCCCTGATCTCTTAAACTGTCTACCTCTCGCTTTCTTAAAGTG
>NW_027356382.1:0-346 GCF_012295235.1 Primulina huaijiensis | reverse complement strand
TTGGTTGGCTTCTAGCCCTTAGCCATGGTTCACACAATCCCTCATCATGTCTAGATCGAGACATGGTCTATCATATAGCCACTTGAACAATGAAAGACAGCAAGCGAACCAATCCATCACAGTACAGATTTTTTCTTGGTGTTCTCGGTTTCAAGTTTCGGTTGCCTTGAGTGTTTGCTTGGATTGTGGTTGGCCTAGGGCCCTTAGCCATGGTTCAAGTCACACCTTAGGATATTGGTAAGAGGCTCTGGTCAGTGGCTCAAGCCCCAATGGCCATTAGCCTTGTAAACGACGCAAGGATGCGCAACAGCTGTTGCTGTAATTTTTTTGACAGCAACTTTGCCTT
>NW_027356381.1:0-377 GCF_012295235.1 Primulina huaijiensis | reverse complement strand
ATTTAAGGGCAAATTTGTAATTCAAGGATATGGTGGCAAAATTGTTATTAACAACAAAAATTTATATATANTATGGAACGATGTTATGGGTTTGTAGAGAGGGAATTACATGAACTTATGTATAAATATTAATATTAAATTTGTCTAATGTCATCCTAAAAGCTAAGGAAAGCAACTCCCGATAAAATTTGCATGTAGGTGGACATGTCACCATGGATATGTATACACACGTGTCCATATATATATATATAAACAAATATATGGTTACAGCATGTTATTTGGTTATTTCAGAACCTAGAGAGAGATGAGCAATAATACATCGAGATTTTCTCCAAACTTTCGATGAAGTTTTATCAAAGTTGACCTGAATTTATGAT
>NW_027356380.1:0-1204 GCF_012295235.1 Primulina huaijiensis | reverse complement strand
AAGATTGTCCAACTTTGCCTTCTTTTAAAGAATGTCTCCATGAACCAGCCAATGTTTTAAACAATCTTAAAAGGCCAAATTTTGAACCATTTTCTCAAAGTTACAATCCAGGTTGGCGAAATCATCCAAATTTTAGTTGGAGGAATGATAATGCTGCACAATTTTCACAACCACATTTCCAAAATCAACAAAATTTTCAAAATTATGCACCTTATGTTCCTCCACCTAAAAGGAATTTGAAAGATATATTGAATTCTTTCATTGCAAAGCAAGAGTCTATCAATACTCAAACTGCTCAAACCATGACAGATTTGAAAGATACTCTTGCTAAATTTGCATCTGCACTTAATGTTCATGAAAAAGGTAAATTTACTTCACAACCACAGCCTAATCCCAAGGATCATCATTCACAAACTAGAACTTCTGGAACTCAACCAATGGATCAGGTAAAATCTTTTATTACCCTTCGAAGTGGTAAGGTTGTGGAAAAATCCATTCTTGAACCTTGTGAAGATGATGATAAATCAACTCCACAGGGTAAGGAAGTGGAACCCATAACTTGCGAAGATGAAGATCAACAGATAGTGCCATCACCATTCCCTCATGCATTAAAAAATACAAAAAAATCAAATTTTAATTTTGATATATATGATATTTTTAAACAAGTAAAACTTAATATTCCTTTATTAGATGCAATAAAGCAGGTACCATCATATGCCAAATTTTTGAAAGACTTGTGCACTGTGAAAAGAAAATTGAATGTGAAAAAGAAAGCATTTTTAGCCGAACAAGTAAGTGCAATCATTCAAAATAATGATGCTTTGAAATACAAAGACCCTGGTTGTCCTACTATTTCTTGTATTATTAGAGAAAGAAAGATTAAAAAAGCCTTACTTGACCTTGGAGCTAGTGTGAATTTACTTCCATATTCAGTTTATCAAGAACTCAATCTAGGCGAGTTAAAACCTACTTCGGTAACACTTTTACTTGCTGATAGATCTGTTAATGTGCCAAGAGGTATGGTAGAAGACGTGTTGGTCCAAGTTGATAACTTTGTATATCCTGTCTATTTCATACTTTTAGATACACAACCTATCGAAGCTTGGAATGCAATTCCTGTAATTTTAGGTCGTCCATTTTTAGCAACTTCTAATGCTCCTATAAATTGCAGGAATGAAATAATGAAGTTGTCATTTGGTAACAT
>NW_027356379.1:0-680 GCF_012295235.1 Primulina huaijiensis | reverse complement strand
CCTTTGAAACCGATAGAAGAACAAACAACGGTTTCAACTGAACAAGGAAAGGTATAAATCAATGTTGAACCGGGAGGATATAACTCGAGTTAGATCTGACTTGAGTTTCCCTAAATCACATACTTATTTGATTGCATTGATGTTTGCAAGTTATAAGATTGATATGCTTAGTCTATTGAGTTATAGCAAAGCATGTAATGAGTCAGGGCGGAGGTGCCTAGTCAATGGCGGAGGTTCCAAGTCTTTGGCAGATATGTCAAGACACTGGATGCTTGGTTTATATCGATGTTGCTTAAGAGCGGATCGGCTTCTATTGCGGAGATTCGGTATCTTATGCCAATGTCCAGAATCGGGATCCCTAGATTAGAATTGAGTTGAGTCTGAGATGTTGAGTTACGAGTTTAGTTAAAGTTTTATATTGATTCATGTCTTTCAGATTATGATACATGTTTTTGATATCTGTTGCATGCTTTTATATCGATTCATATGATTGCATGTACACATTGTTTATACCGGGAATATTATTCTCACTGGAGTTATCCGGCTGTTGTTGTGTCTGTATGTGTGCATGACAACAGGTGGGACGGGATCAGGGTCAAGAAGAGGATGAGAGAAAAAGATTAGCGTGGAGATTTGGACCCAGCAGTAGAATTGGTTTCATCACTGGATATGTCATTGTT
>NW_027356378.1:0-259 GCF_012295235.1 Primulina huaijiensis | reverse complement strand
AATAGATAGACGTAACAGAATCTTGTGCAATCATCAATGAATGTTATAAAGTACTTTTTCCCACCTCGAGTTTGCACAAATTTTAAGTCACATACGTCGGTGTGAATTAAATCAAGTGGATTAGTACTTCTTGTCACAGAATGGAATGGAGCTTTTGCCATCTTTGCTTCAACACAAATCTTACACTTTTCTTGTGGATTTCTTTTAAATGCACGTATTACATTTAAATTTGCAAGTCTTTGTAAGGTGTTGAAGTTAA
>NW_027356377.1:2396-3314 GCF_012295235.1 Primulina huaijiensis | reverse complement strand
AACTGTTTTATTTCTGGTTATCCTGCATATGTATTGATTGATACTAGTGCATCGTATACATTTATTTCTGAGAGATTTGCATTGATTCATGCATTGCCTGTTGAGTCCCTATCTACTGTAGTATCTGTTTCTTCTCCTTTGGGGAAAGGTTTGATATCCGTGACTTCGGTTAGATCTTGTGTGCTACAGTATGACGGACATGAGATTGAGTTAGACTGTATTGTACTTAGGTTGTCTGATTTTGACTGTATTATCGGTATTGATATGCTGACCAAGTACAGAGCTACAGTTGATTGTTTCCACAAGTTTGTACGATTCAGGCCTGAGATGGCTGAGGAATGGAAATTTTAAGGTAAGGGTTCTCGAGCCCGAATTCCTTTGATATCTACTATGAATATGACTCGATTATTACAGAAAGGAGCAGAGGGTTCCTTGTCTATTCAGTTGATTTACTGAAATCGAGTCCATCATTGGCGGATTTGCCAGTGGTGTGTGAGTTTGCTGATGTCTTTCCAGATCAGATTCCTGGATTGCCTCCGATTCGAGAGACAGACTTCAGCATTGAGTTGATGCCAGGTACAGTTCCGATTTCCAGAGCTCCGTACAGAATGGCACCGATTGAGTTGAAAGAGTTGAAAGAACAGTTGGAGGACTTACTGGCCAAGGGTTACATCAGACCGAGTGTATCTCCTTGGGGTGCTCCAGTATTATTTGTGAGGAAGAAAGACGGTTCTATGAGACTTTGCATTGACTATCGACAACTGAACAAGGCTACGGTAAAGAATAAATATCCTTTGCCTCGTATTGATGATTTATTTGATCAGTTGCAGGGTTCTTCTGTATATTCCAAGATCGATTTGAGATCTGGATACCATCAGCTGAGAGTCAGGGATTCCGATATCTCAAAAACAGCATTCA
>NW_027356377.1:0-1918 GCF_012295235.1 Primulina huaijiensis | reverse complement strand
CGACACTACCTCTACGGTGAGAAATTTGAGATCTATTCTGATCACAAAAGCTTGAAATATCTGTTTTCACAATCAGAACTGAATATGAGGCAAAGAAGATGGCTTGATTTGCTGAAAGATTTCAATTGTGAAATCAAGTACTATCCGGGAAAGTCTAATGCAGCAGCTGATGCACTGAGTCATAAGGTATGTTCTTTATCCTTATCGACAATAGGTGTTTCAAATTTGATAGAAGAATGCTGTTTGTCTGGATTAGCATTTGAAACAGATTGTCAGCCTCTGAGATTGTATGCTATTCAAGTTGAACCAGAGCTGATGTTGAGAATTAAAGCGGCTCAGGAAGTGGATCAGAATGTGCAGAAATCGATTGAGATGGTCAGATCAGGTCATCGATCAGAATATCAGGTTCGTAATAAGGTTTTGTATGTGAATAATCGTATTGTTGTGCCGAATGTTTCAGATTTGAGACAGCAGATATTGACAGAAGCGCACAACAATCGTTTTAGCATTCATCCTGGTGGCAGGAAGATGTACAATGATTTAAAGACACAGTATTGGTGGAAACAGATGAAATCTGATGCTACTGAATTTGTATCCAAGTGTCTGAATTGCCAACAGGTGAAGGCTGAAAGAAAGAAACCAGGAGGATTGTTGTAGAGTTTGTCGATTCCTGAATGGAAATGGGATCACATTTCCATGGATTTTGTGACACAGTTGCCACGTTCCTCCCGAGGTTGTGATGCGATTTGGGTCGTGATTGATCGACTGACCAAATCCGCATGTTTCATTCCATACAAGATGACCTATAGATATGATCAGATGGCCGATATTTATGTTAGAGAAGTGGTCAGATTGCACGGAGTGCCGAAGTCGATTGTATCAGACCGTGATCTTCGGTTTACTGCGCACTTCTGGCAGAGTTTACAGCAGGCCTTAGGGACGAAGTTACATCTGAGTACCGCATATCATCCACAGACCGATGGACAGTCAGAGCGGACTATCTAGACTTTGGAAGATATGCTGAGGGCAGTAGTGCTTGATTTTAGCACTAGTTGGCAAGATGCATTGCCTCTTTGTGAATTTTCGTACAACAACATCTATCAAACGAGCATTGAGATGACACCATTCGAAGCGTTGTACGGAAAGAAATGTCGATCCCCGCTGTATTGGGACGATATCTCTGAAGTTCCTGAGACTAGACCTGATATGATCAGAGATATGACAGAAAAGGTGAAACTGATTCAGAAAAGAATGAAGGCAGCGCAAGATAGACAGGCCAAATATGCGAATATCCGACGGAGACCGTTGGTATTTGAGGTTGGAGACCGAGTATTTCTGAAGATTTCACCTTTCCGAGGTGTTGTCAGATTTCTCCACGTTATATTGGGCCATATGACATTCTCGAGAAGATAGGAGATCGTGCCTATAGACTTGCATTACCGCCTTCTTTATCTGGAATACATGATGTCTTTCATGTATCTATGCTGCGGAAGTATCTCCCTGATGATTCTCACATTATTCAGCCAAATGCGGCCGAGCTTGATGAATCTCTGAGTTACGTTGAAAAGCCGATACAGATTAGTGATCGTAAAGAAAAACAACTCAGAACGAAGATTATTCCACTTGTGAAAGTGCAGTGGACTCGTCATGGCACTGAAGAAGCTACCTGGGAGACTGAGTCTGATATGAGACAGGAATTCCCAGAGTTATTTCACTGATGTGAGTCGTTTATTTTAGCTTCTGTTATATTTCCTTATCTTATGTGATTTAATTTCCTGTGATTTCGAGGACGAAATCCTGTCTCAGAGGGGGAGAATTGTAAGGANAGATTTCGAGAACGAAATCATGTCTTAGATGGGGAGAGTTGTAAGGTCCGAGATTATATCATTTTAATCCGAGATTATTTAATTTACGAATT
>NW_027356376.1:0-962 GCF_012295235.1 Primulina huaijiensis | reverse complement strand
ATTCTGAAAATATTCATTTGAATAAACAGTGTTAAATCATCAACCTAAACTATTTCCATGGCTCTGATACCATCTGTGGCTTGGAATACAAATTGAATCTGATACGTGGCATTGTTTTACCAAATTTTTCCTTAGTGGCTTTCGCACACATGGAGGTTATTGGTTTCCAGCCTATATACCATATTCGAATCATTGAATTAATAAAAGGAGGTATTTAATTTCTAGAATAAGAATGAATATAAGGTTCATCTATGGCAATTTTACAAAACATAAAAGAAATTATAAAAGATATACCAGAGAAATTAAAGAACAGAGGATTTCCCGAAGACAACTTCAGAAACATAAATTCATAAAAATCACCCATGAACGCCTTAAACGCCATCTCTCGGCTAAGCAGGCTGAAGGGCTACAACATGAATTTATGCCTCTTAATTAACTTCGAACCTTGTGTTTACTATTTCTTGGTTCGTCTTTAAACCTTATGTCCAACCATTAACCCTCATATTTCATTAAATTCTAAAATTTAAATGAAATCTTTTTTCATTTCAATTTAATTCCAAGTTACAAATAAATAAAGATCATGATTTAGTAATGGGATGATTTAACACAAATGTTTTAGCCTGTCATTCAGGCTAATATATGAAATATAAAAATTAAAAACTGTAAATAAAAAACTGAAAATAAAAACAGTAAACTTACAGAATTGTAATCAGAAGAAGCAAACTTGATTGAATAAGTGGAAGCTTTTATTAAGAAGGGTTGTTTACAAGAGAGGAATAGAGGGGAGCAAACTCGACCGTGTTCTTCTGAAAACACAGACCTAACCTATATATAGATGAAAGAGCCGGACATGAACCCCGGATTTCAAACTAAAAATATAAACAGTAAATTGCTTTATTAAAGCAAACAGTAACATCGTTACAAAAGTCAAAAAGTAAATAGTGAGATTCCACCAACTTGTG
>NW_027356375.1:0-253 GCF_012295235.1 Primulina huaijiensis | reverse complement strand
AGAACTTTCAAATCTTCTCGAGTGATTTTCATTAACACTCATGTTTTCTGGATGCCTTTTCTGTGGATGGTTTGGGACGTTATTTTGAGATGAGTTATAGAAATAACTATCTCGATTATTTTCAAAACCACGGCCGCGTCCACGACCACGACCACTTCCTCGTCCACGTCCACGACCTCGACCTCGACCAAAACCTTGTCTTTGAATATGATTTTGGTTTCCAGGTTTAAATTCATTTTTACTTATAGCATTT
>NW_027356374.1:0-513 GCF_012295235.1 Primulina huaijiensis | reverse complement strand
GAAAACAAGGATCATTTAAAACCAAAGAGTAAGGATGATAATCCTAATATTTTTGAGAATGATGATACCTTAAATTCTAAAAATAATATGTTGAATGATAAATCATCTGAAATAGTAAATGAATCAAATAGACCTCCACCATTTCCTCATGCATTAACAAATCATAAAAACCAAAAAAATGATTCTGATATCTATGAAGTTTTTAAACAAGTAAAGATAAATATTCCATTATTAGATGCTATTAAACAAGTACCTTCATATGCAAAATTTTTAAAAGACTTATGTACTGTGAAGAGAAAATTGCATGTGAAGAAGAAAGCATTCTTGGCTGAACAAGTAAGTTCTATTCTTTAAAATAATTCTAGTTTAAAATATAAAGATCCTGGTTGTCCAACAATTTCATGTATTATTGGAGTAAATAAAATTAAAAAAGCTTTGTTAGATTTGGGAGCAAGTGTGAATTTACCATCTTATTCAGTTTATGAAAAACTTAATTTAGGAGAATTAAAACCC
>NW_027356373.1:0-405 GCF_012295235.1 Primulina huaijiensis | reverse complement strand
TTTACTTGCTTTGATTGATTGCCTGCGAGTTCGAGGACGAACTCAACTCTAAGAGGGGGAGAATTGTAAGGCCTGAAATTTGATACCACTCTTTTGAACTATTATTGTTAATGGAGGCATGAGGAAGGAAATGAAAAGTGAAGAAATGTAATGGCAAGAAGCCTCGGAAAGAAAAGTTGGCGCCCGAGCGGTAGGAAACGACCGCCCGAGCGCCAGTGCATGCTAAGTGTAGCATTCGAATAGAACATGTCGTGCCCGAGCGGTAACTTTTGACCGCCCGAGCGCCAATGGAGAACAAAGATTGTACGCGGACAGAACATCTCGCGCCCGAGCGGTGAAGTTCTACCGCCCGAGCGCCGGTTGTAATCCACGAAAATTTAGAGGAAGACACGTATGATATGGCAT
>NW_027356372.1:0-859 GCF_012295235.1 Primulina huaijiensis | reverse complement strand
TATAGTAGTCCTCAACACTCTTCACCCCTTACCTCAAAGTTTGTATCCTCTTAAACATCTCCCTATAGTTGTGGTTGGGCACAAACCTCTTTCTCATGACCCTCTTCACCTTATCCCAAGATTCAATGGGTCTCTCATTATACCTCCTCCTAGTGGTCACTAATTGATCCCACCAAATGATATCATAGTCTAGAAATTCAACCACCGCCAACCTAACCTTCTCTTGTTCGGAGTAGTGGTGACATTCAAACACGAACTGTACCCTCTTTTCCCATTCTAAGTATGCCTCCGGGTCAGATTTCCCATGGAACGAAGGAATCTTCATCTTAATACTACCCATATTACCATCCTCCCTATTCCCGTCATTGTATCTACCCCGTGTGGCTTCTCTCCTTCCTCTACCAAATCCTCTACCTTTTCCATTCCTATCCCAATTCTCACATTGGCTCCCCTCTTCTCCTCCTAAATCATACTCTTCACTTCTTCTCCTCTACCCAAATCCTTAGGCTTAGATTTAGCTCCACTGGTACTAACTTCAAGCCTACTCATCCTCTCGTGTAACGGCTCCAACTCCACCANGAGTCATATACAAGTGTCTCACACAGTCAAAAAAAAATTATTTACCTTCAAGTTGCTTGTCTACGCAGTCTAAGTGAGTCGATCACAATTGTTCACAAGTTGAACTTGATTGTTTGATATTCAAATACAAAGCTTGAATGCACTTTCGAGAGAAACATCAAATTCGAGTGGAAACATTTGAGTGTGAGTGTTAGTTCTTTGGAGTGACTAGTGAGTATTTGTTGTGAGCAAAAAGAAATACGAGGGGAGAGACGAGTGATTTCTTTGGAGTGACCGTGAG
>NW_027356371.1:0-577 GCF_012295235.1 Primulina huaijiensis | reverse complement strand
CAGCTGCAACACAATCCTCAAATGCTCACGATGAAGATCTCGTGTTTTTGAGTAGATCAAGATGTCATCAATGAAAACAATGACAAAAGTATCCAAATACGGCTTAAAGACACGATTCATCAAATCCATAAAAACCGAAGGAGCATTGGTTAGCCCAAACGACATCACCAAAAATTCATAATGGCCATACCTCGTTCTAAACGCAGTCTTTTGTATGTCCTCTTTTTTCACCTTCAGTTGATGGTAACCGGACCAAAGGTCGATCTTTGAAAATATTGCTGCTCCTTGCAATTGATCAAAGAGATCATCAATGCGTGGCAAAGGATATTTATTCTTCACTGTTACCTTGTTGAGTTCTCGGTAGTCAATACATAATCGCAATGATCCATCCTTCTTCTTTATGAACAAAACTGGAGCTCCCCATGGTGAGGAACTAGGTCGGATAAAACCTTTATCTAACAGCTCCTGCAATTGAGTCTTCAATGCTTTCATTTCAGTAGGAGCCATTCTGTATGGAGCCTTGGAAATTGGGGTTGTACCTGGAATTAAATCAATAACAAACTCCACCTCTCGATCA
>NW_027356370.1:0-499 GCF_012295235.1 Primulina huaijiensis | reverse complement strand
CCGAAGAGACACCGCACCCGCGGTGAGATAGGTACCGCACCCGCGGTCGTCTATTTCAGAAATTTAGTTGAGGTGCCGAAGGCACACCGCAACCGCGGTGCATGAACAGTAGAAGCGTGTTTTCGAGATTTAAGTGATATAATGCAAGAGTTGGTTCATTTTTCTCATTTCTTCTCCCATTTTCTCGGTTCTTTCTCTCAAGGGGAGGTTAGGGTTTCATTTTCTTTCATTGATTCAAGCTACTTGTTGGATTATTGAAGTGTGATCAAGGTTCTTGTGGGTTCAAGGAGCTAAGGTAAGCTTGTGGGATAGTTTATTCTTGGTTTTGGTGTCGGGAGAAATCATGGGTTTGTTGATGGTATTGGTTTTATGGATTTAATGGTATGAGTTTGTGATTATTGGGTTATTGATGGTGCAAATTATGGTTTATTGTTGTAGGTTGTGTACCAAGGGCATAGATTCAAGGTTCCAAGTGTAGTAAGTGGAATTCATTTCCTTG
>NW_027356369.1:0-299 GCF_012295235.1 Primulina huaijiensis | reverse complement strand
GAGAGATGATAAGGTAGGCTAGACTGGTATTATGGTTATATGATATAAAAAAAAAAAAAAAAGTTTAACATTTCTTTGGGAGTATACAATGATAAGTTGAATTATATTTTTGGGAATGTACCTATCAGATATAAGTTGACTTATATTTTTGGGAATACACCTATCTGATATCGGTTGACTTACATTTTTGGGAATTTACCTATCGAAGATAAGTTTCCGACTTAAGATGAAATGTTTGACTCGAGGATAATAATTTAGTTATGCAAATATGAGATAAGAATTATATAATCTTTGATATT
>NW_027356368.1:0-329 GCF_012295235.1 Primulina huaijiensis | reverse complement strand
GGAAAAGACCTCAGGATGATGGTCGGCGATCGCGTAAAAAGCGATTGGATCATTATTCTACTCGTTCCCCATGAATTGTTTAATCTGGAATATCCGGGGACTTCGGGGTTCGGAGTCCCAGCAGAGGCTACATGCCTTTGTGAAGGAGAAACAGGTTAAGGTTTTGGCTGTTTTGGAGCCCATGATTGATCTGGATCAGAGATACATGACTCGCCGTTTGGGGTTTTCTGGAGTCATTTCTAATCTCTCCGGTCATATCTGGGTTTTTTTTGCTGCTGATGTGCAGGTGGAGTGTGTTTTTGATCATGCTCAGTTCCTCCATCTCAGAG
>NW_027356367.1:0-205 GCF_012295235.1 Primulina huaijiensis | reverse complement strand
CGATCGAGATCGAGATGATTGGAGCAGAAAATCATCTGTAAAAAAAAAAAAAATCAAAAATAGAAAAAAAAAAGAAAAAAAGGTGCAACACGAGGACTTCCCAGGGGGTCACCCATCCTAGTACTGCTCTCGCCCATGCACGCTTAACTTCGGAGTTCTAATGGGATCTGGTGCATTAGTGCTGGTATGATCGCACCCGACATTT
>NW_027356366.1:0-733 GCF_012295235.1 Primulina huaijiensis | reverse complement strand
TGCACCATAATTATTATAATAGCTTAAAAATCATAAACGTGATGCGTGAATATTTAAAAATATCATGATTTGTGCTCAGGGCGCTGCTAGGACTAAAATCTCACCCCGGGTGCAAAATAACCATTTTGCCCCTATAAACCCAAAAATTGTCGTTTCAACCCTGGACCTCTAAAATTGACCCGAAGCTTACCAAACTCCTTAAAATATCCCAAAACATATTCAAAAGCATTCCTAAACGTAAACTCGAGCCCAATACACAACTTAACCGATTTGTTTTAAAACTTGGACCGGAGTCCCGGTTTTAATCCGGATCGACTCAAAACTGAACCAAATTTTTCCCAAATTTTACCATATCTAAAAAAAATACTAAAAGATCCTAAACTATATTTTTTTCCAGCCAAAACTCTCGGTTGAAACTCCAAACTTTGCCAAAACTCTCGGCCCTCTCATATTTCACCACCTCATGCACACTAATTTCCCAAAAACTCACAACCTTTCGGTCCTCTCTAATCCCACCACCTATCCAACCTTTAAACCACACAATTAGGAACCTAATGACCCCTTTTAAACTAAGCCAAACTCAAACAATAGCGGCTGCACAAAACCATGGCATAAAACGGCCTAGCCTAACCCATTACCTGTCGGCTAAGCTCTATCTCCCATGACCGAACTCCTATCTCAACCAAAAACCCATGGCTCACGTACAACATCTTACTAGACTCAACAAGTTCTG
>NW_027356365.1:0-616 GCF_012295235.1 Primulina huaijiensis | reverse complement strand
ATCACCATATATTAATTACAAATCATAACCCATATCCGTTACAATATGTAATCAATCCATACTCCAAATCTGTTCAAGTTCAATCAATAAAATTAGAAAATCATAACAATTCCAAAATCAACTTGTTCTTCGATCTGACTTCGATTCTACGATGTCTAGTATTCCCAGAACACATATTAATAATCAAATCACAATTCCTCCAATATCATAATTTCAAATCATATCAGAAATCAATAAAACTTACGTCCTGTTGTAGCTGTTGACAAGAGAAGCACAGTATTGTGTCCGGATTCAAATTCTGACGGTTAGATCTTGTAAAATCAGAATTCTAGTCTTCGAAGGAATTTTTGCAAAGTCTCTGTAGCTATTCTCGTTTTGCCTTTTCTCTCAAGTTGTTGAATGAAAGATTTTAACATATATATGTGCATGGTGAAGACAAGTGTCCTCAAATCCCATAATTGCACTTTAGACCTTGAAGTCTTCACTATTTGCAATTTGGTCCTCACAACTCTTTTTAATTCCATTTCAATCCTAATTAATTACAAAAACCGTGGAATCTAATTCATAATTTCAAAATTCATAAATTAAATAATCTCGGATTAAAATGATATAATCT
>NW_027356364.1:0-206 GCF_012295235.1 Primulina huaijiensis | reverse complement strand
AACATACTGTCCAGGACGTGAACTCCAGAAGCAGCGGCGCCCGAGAGGTAAAATATTACCGCCTGAGCGCGACCTGTCCAGAAGACTCCGCGCCCGAGCGGTTGAATCTCGCGCTCGAGCGCGCCTTGTTCCGAGAAACATTATCTTTTCCTATTTTAGACTTTTAATTAGTTAGGTAACTAGATTTATCATATCTTTTGATTTGT
>NW_027356363.1:0-1125 GCF_012295235.1 Primulina huaijiensis | reverse complement strand
AGTTTTATCAGTTATAATATCAGGAAATTTTGATCCAAACTCTATGCTTCTTTGAATAGGAATGATTTTTCCATTTTCAATCATATGTCCTAAAAATCTAATATTAGTTTGAAATAAAATCATTTTAGATTTTGAAATAACAAGACAATTTTGTATAACAATATGTTTAAACATTTCTAAATGTTTAAAATGAGATTCAATATCATTAGAAAATATCAAAATGTCATCAATATAAACAATTATAAAATTGCTATACTGATAAAAAATATCATTCATAATTTGTTGAAATTCTGAAGGGGCATTTTTAAGTCCAAATGGCATTACTGTCCATTCATAATGTCCTATAGGAACATTAAAAGCAGTTTTATATCTATCAGATTCTTGTATTTGAATCTGCCAAAATCCTGATTTTAAATCAAATTTTGAAAATATTATTGCATTTACCAATCTATCTAATAAATCTTTTTTATTAGGAATAGGATGCCTAATCCATTTTAAAACCTTATTTAAGGGTTTATAGTTTATTACTAGTCTAGGTACTCCTCTTTCTTGCTCAGAATGATTATTAACATAGAAAGCAGTACATGACCAAGGAGATTGGGAAGGTGTTATTAAACCTTTTTCTAATAAAGAATGAATTTCTTTTTTACATAATTCTAAATATTCAGAATTCATTTGACAAGGACGAGCCTTAGTAGGAATATTTATTTCCTTAAAATCTTCTTCATATGGAAGAGAGATTATATGTTTCTTTCTATTCCAAAAAGCATTTGGAAGATCATTACATATTTCTAATGAAAATTTATTATAAATAAATTTAATTTTATCCTGTAATTTAGGATTTTTTAATGTATCATGTATAGTTAAAATTTTAACTTCTTCTTTTAAAGAATTAATTTGAAAAGTTTTTCTATCAATCTTTTCTTGTAATTCATTTAAAATTCTATAAACAGGTTTAGTTATAAACTGAAAAGAAATAGGATTACCTTGATAAGTTCCTATTATACCTGTTTCATCAACATGCTTTAAAGGATATATTTGATAAATAAAAGGTAAACCAAGTATTAATTGGCTAGAAAAATCCTTTGCTAATAAAAAACTGGTTTGAATACAGTTTTTATCTTT
>NW_027356362.1:0-417 GCF_012295235.1 Primulina huaijiensis | reverse complement strand
GCACGTTAAAATGTTTTTCGAATTTCATGTTTCAGGCGATTATTCAATGCGGGATCGAGGAGAAGAGACTGGCGACGATTTTTGGCAATTTTAAAAGATGGTATTTTATTTTAAGTTAGGATGGGGGCATTTTAAATAATTTATTGAGTTTAGCATTTTTAAAGCCTAAATTATTTGTTTAATGATTTTAGAATTTTGAAACTTTTAAAGTTAGCATTTGTGTATGTTATTTCAAATTTTAAGATGCTATTATTTTCTGAGGAGTTAGTATTTTAGTTAGTGTTTTATTAATTTTTAATTTGGGGTCAATTTTTAATTAAGCAATATTTTAATCCCCTAATTCCACTAAACTCACGCACACACACACACACTCTTTTACACACACTCCTCACGTAAAACACACAACACACACATACA
>NW_027356361.1:0-2265 GCF_012295235.1 Primulina huaijiensis | reverse complement strand
TCCCGGTTGATCTGACACATATTGCCTCTGAAGTGGCCTCTAGGAAACTTTCCAAGGCCACAGTGCAGGTCCTCTCTACGCTGCCCAACAGATTTCTTAGCTCCATCATACAGTTAGATCACAAAACGACTGAGCCATATATTGCCTGGTGGAAGTCTCGATACCTCGACCTAATTCCATTAGTGATTTGCCACCCTGGTATGGTCTGGTATCCTTTTGTTTGTATTTATGTTTACACTCTTATCTGTTACCAATACATTGCCACTTCTTTAATTTTTGTTGTCTTCCACAGGTACTCGTAAGCGAGATTTGGATTCCGGTGAGGACAATCCTCTGGCTGTCAAGCTCCCAAAAATGGATACTTAGGGGAGTTTGAAACTCAGGAATGACCCGGTCACAATGCCCCAAAAATCTCAACCCTCAAAAACAAAGGCCGCTCGTAAAGTTGTTCCAACAAGAAGGACTACTCCTAGGCTCCAGACTGTGGATCGGCGATATCCGACTCGCCGTTCAACTAGATTGATCACTAACCAAATTAATAGCCCTGATGATCCGATTGTCCTTGTCGAAGAAGATTCACCTCCTGTCTCGAAGCAGCTAAATTCCAAGGATCCTAGTACCACAGATTTTGATAGTGATGGAGTTTCTAAGGCTGATCTCGACATTGTTACACTTGGAGAGGGGTCTACACATGCTGGAATCTCTGGTGCCAAACTCATCCCTGATTTTGATGATTCTGAGGAACGAACCAATAATTCTTTAGCTGAGGATGACACGTTTGTCTTGCGGGAGTTCCCATCTACTGGCGGGTTCAGCCCAAATCCTCCTAGTTCATTGCCTGCTGTGGCCACTCCCTCCATGGTAATTTCTTTAGACTGTTTCTCCGTCCTGCATGTTTTCGGCACTGCTCATGCCTGACTTTAACTTCATTTATTCAACAGGATCTTTCGTCTCGTAGGGCACGACTCGGACTTATTGGCGAGCCAGAGAACCAAGTTGATTTGAGCTTCTCAGACAGTGTCTCCTCCGTAACTTCTACTCTCGAGAGATGTGCCCCATCCATAGAGGCTCTTGCTCATGCCAGGATGGCGGTTCGAAATTTCCTTGGCCTTGGCTTGCACCAGCTCGGGGAGTCTCAAAGATTGGCGATGCTCTCATCCATATCTATTCTTAAGACTTCTCCAGAGTTTGCTACCTCGGAGTTTAGCATACTTGATGGTCTTTCGACCATATTTTCGCAGTCCGATGCAGCCTTTGCCACTAGCGCAGATATGATGTCTCGTCGCACGTCCTTCCAAAGCACGCGTGAAAGAAAAGAGGAGCTAGACAGGCATGACAAGGTGCTTCGTGAGCATATTGTTGCAGCAGCGGCCAGTTATGACGCGGAAGAGGCTGAGGTTAAGAAACTGGAGGAGGAAATCCAGAGGCGCCGAGCTAGGATGGTCACCTTGCTAGATGAAGCAGAGACCTTGGAGGTTACTCTGTTGGGCAGCAGGAGGGATTCACAAGCTATTGGTCAGCAACTCCTTAATCTTAAGGATGATTACCAACTCTGGACCAGACAGCTTCAAGAGGCCGAGAACACTCAGTCGGAGTGTCTAGCCAAGTGGGAGCAGCTCCGTGCTTTATTCTCTTGATTTTGTTTCGTTTAGTTGATTGACATGCATCAATTTTGAAACAGCCGCTTGTATTTCGTTCGTTTAATGGGCACATTTGTAGGAACTTTACTGTCGTTTCCCCTATTTTAGATTTGATTCCCTGCCTTTACTGCCCCTTCTTTTGTTGGTTTCTTTTGTGTACAAAGACACGTTTGTTCTCAGCAGGTAATGAAGGATTGCAAATTGGCCATGGGTTGGCTTCATTTTTCCAGCGTAATCAACACCTAAGCCTTGGTGTCCTTTGGGGCTCTCTGAAACACAGGTAATACTTAACCTTTATGTGCTCTTATGTGCTGCATATATGCTCTTATGTGCCACGTCCATTCAAGATGATTCTCTCGTCCCTAACATTATGCATTGCACTTCAGTCGGATCCCTTTCCCACATACACGTATATGCATTTGCACTTCAGTCGGACCCCTTTCCCACATACACGTCTACTTATTGTTCTTGCATGCGGTGATTCCGTTTCATATTTGTTGACTGTTGGATTGGTGTTGTGGTTGTTGGGTGCTGGATGTGGGACGGAAGTGGATTTGTACGGGGTGTTGTGTATTGGATATTCAACTCGCCTCACTTCAATATCTTCAAGCAAAACCATAAGTTG
>NW_027356360.1:0-496 GCF_012295235.1 Primulina huaijiensis | reverse complement strand
CTATGCCAGAGTTACGAGAAAATGGAACAAGAATCGAATTGCGACATTCGTAGTCCGATTTCTCGAGGAAACAGAAGCTTACCGAAAGCGGAAAATCACAAATTAGAGGGTCTTAGAGAAGGAATTCGGCTAAAATCTCGCCGGCTCATTGCATAGGAATGAGTCTCGTCCGTTGGCCCGTCTACAATCAAATTAGCCTACGATTTTGTCCAAATCCAAAACGGCCCGAGCTACGTCAATTTCACATGTCTTATCCGGTCCCGATCGAGATCGAGATGATTGGAGCAAAAAATCATTTGTAAAAAAGAAAAAAAAATCAAAAATAGAAAAAAAGGAAAAAGGGGTGCAACACGAGGACTTCCCAGGGGGTCACCCATCCTAGTACTGCTCTCGCCCAAGCATGCTTAACTTCGGAGTTCTGATGGGATCCGGTGCATTAGTGCTGGTATGGTCGCACCCGACATTTAGAGGGCTGTTTATTCATATATCCCTCGAG
>NW_027356359.1:0-423 GCF_012295235.1 Primulina huaijiensis | reverse complement strand
CTTCCCAGATGAGATTCCGGGATTGCCTCCGATTCGAGAAATAGACTTCAACATTGAATTGGTACCAGGTATAGTTCCGATTTCTAGAGCTCCGTACAGAATGACACCAATTGAATTGAAAGAATTGAAAGATCAGTTAGAAGATTTACTGGCCAAGGGATACATTAGACCGAGTGTTTCTCCTTGGGGTGCTCCAGTGTTATTTTTGAGGAAGAAGGACGGTTCAATGAGACTCTGCATTGACTACCGGCAACTGAACAAGGCGACAGTAAAGAATAAATATCCCTTGCCTCGTATCGATGATTTATTTGATCAGTTGCAGGGTTCTTCTGTTTATTCCAAGATTGATTTGAGATCTGGATATCATCAGCTGAGAGCCAGAGATTCTGATATCTCGAAGACAGCTTTCAGAACCAGGTATGG
>NW_027356358.1:0-317 GCF_012295235.1 Primulina huaijiensis | reverse complement strand
CGTTGACTCGCACACATGTCAGACTCCTTGGTCCGTGTTTCAAGATGGGTCGAATGGGGAGCCCGCAGGCCAGCACCTGGAGCACGCAGTCGCCGAGGCACGCCTGATGGCGCGTGCTTNGCCTGATGGCGCGTGCTGTCCGCCACGATCGATGCGACGGCATTCCCCGGGCATATCAAACTGCCCGGGCTTTGGCCGCCGACCCGATCCGTGCTGGTCCACGCCCCGAGCCGATCGGCGGACCGGCTCTCACCGTTCCACATCCGACCTGCGCGCATCGCCGGTCCCCATCCGCTTCCCTCCCGACAATTTCAAGC
>NW_027356357.1:0-519 GCF_012295235.1 Primulina huaijiensis | reverse complement strand
TCCTTCAATATTCATGGATCTTATGAACCGTGTGTTCAAGCCGTACTTGGATAGTTTTGTCATTGTTTTTATCGATGACATTTTGATTTACGCCAAGACCAGAGAGCTTCATTCAGAGCACCTCAGAGTTGTTCTTCAGTTGCTGAGAGAGAAGAGATTGTATGCTAAGTTGAAGAAATGTGAGTTCTGGTTGGAGCAGATTTCTTTCTTAGGCCATGTTGTCTCGAAGGATGGGTTAGCTGTTGATCCAGCGAAAATAGAGGCGATACAGAAGTGGCCTATTCCTACCACTGTACAAGAGGTACGCAGTTTTCTTGGTTTGGCGGGTTATTATCGAAGTTTTATTTCAGACTTTTCCAAGATTGCCCTGCCATTAACTAATCTGACGAGGAAGATTGTGAAGTTTGAGTGGTCCAATGATTGCCAAAGAGGATTCCAGGAGTTGAAAGATAAGTTGACGACAGCTCCAGTACATGCTTTGCCCAGTGGTTCAGAGGATTTTGTTGTTTTTACCGATGC
>NW_027356356.1:0-488 GCF_012295235.1 Primulina huaijiensis | reverse complement strand
GAGGAGGGATGAGGCCGAAAAAAAGAGTGAATTAAAAAGTGAGATCGCCATTGAAGATAAAAATGAAATGGCTGAAAAAAAGAGTGACAAAAAAAGTGAGATAGCCATACAAAAGAAAAAGGAGAGGAAAGAAAGTGAGGGAAAAGAAAATGAGAGGAAAGAGGCCAAAAAGAAAACATACATGGCCCAAAAAAGTGAGTTGAAGAAATTGATGCACACACATGAACCACTTGTGTTGATTCTTTATAAAGAGATCCTCTTTAACACAAGTGATATAGCCGGATCCCTTCCGAGCATTGTTGTTTCACTTTTGCAGGAATTTGATGATATATTTCCGGAGGAGCTACCTCAAGGGCTACCACCATTAAGGGGGATTGAGCACCAAATTGATTTGGTGCCCGGGAGTGCATTGCCAAATCGTCCAGCTTATAGAAGCAATCCGCAGGAGGCTAAGGAGCTTCAACGGCAGGTAAGTGAGTTGTTAGATA
>NW_027356355.1:0-484 GCF_012295235.1 Primulina huaijiensis | reverse complement strand
TGTTTAATGTTTTCAGATTTGATACATGTTATTGATAACTGTTATGTGCTTTTTTATATGTTAAATGAAATGCATGTATTNACTGGGAATTATATTCTCACCGGAGTTATCCGGCTGTTGTTGTGTTTGTATGTGTGCATGACAACAGGTGCGACAGGATCAGGGTTGAGAAAAGGATGAGAGATCGAGATAGGGTGGTGATTCCGGACTTCGATGTAGATTTGGCCTTCACTACTTGATATGTAGTTGTGGAACCTTAGTTGGATATGATTGTATCATGAGTATGTTTTGTACTTTTGATTAGGTTGTAGACATTGAACCTTATCTTGTATTTAAATAAAATGGAGTATGACTTGTTTTATAGATTCGTACACTTGTTTATGTGCTGCGCAATTTAAAAAAAAAAAATTTATGACCCAACTTATTTGAATCAATTTATTCCCAAGAATGATTAAGAAAATGATTAGCGTCCGGGTCCCCACAC
>NW_027356354.1:0-376 GCF_012295235.1 Primulina huaijiensis | reverse complement strand
CTATTCCTAAACCCATCATGTGTCACTTGCCTATCATATTGCCATCGTCTAACCAACGAGATATGACAAGCATGCATGGCACCACATCACACAAGACCTCATCCACATACTTCCCAATAGAAAAAGACACCAACACTTGTTTGATCACCTTCACTTCTGCACAATCATTCAACTATTGAAGCCTATATGGTTGAGGATGATTTAAATATAGGTAAACCCAATTTTTCGACCATCTCACGACTAGCCACATTGGTGCAACTTCCCCCATCTATGATAAGATTGCAAACCTTTCTATTCACAAAACATCTAGTATGGAACAAGTTTTCCCTTAGGTTAGTCTCATCCTCCTTGACTTGGGCACTCATGATACGCCTAG
>NW_027356353.1:0-363 GCF_012295235.1 Primulina huaijiensis | reverse complement strand
TACACTCACATTCTCTCCATTTTTGCTCCTTCAATTGTTGAATAAAGCTCTCACTTCTCATTGAAAATCCTCTTATTTTTCTTGTGCAAAATAAGAGAGGATCTTTCTAGTTGGTGGTGGACTTGATTTTTGAACAAGGAGTGTTCAAAGAGAGGCTTGTAA
The DNA here is from genome assembly GCF_012295235.1 of Primulina huaijiensis. NCBI lineage: Eukaryota > Viridiplantae > Streptophyta > Magnoliopsida > Lamiales > Gesneriaceae > Primulina > Primulina huaijiensis. The sequence continues at coordinate 201 of NW_027356353.1, read as the reverse complement.
ATTGTCATCCTTGAAGAGTTTAGTTGTTTATCAACTAAGTTGGAGCCAAACATCAATCTTGAGAGATTGATAGGTACATTTTAAACACCCTATGAATGTCATAGTTGTGTTTTTGTATTTGCTACACATAATAGCTGAGGTGTTCGAATTTTTGCGTGAAAATATTTTTGAAAACGTCCGTTGCGTATTAGAACACCTAAA
>NW_027356351.1:0-1254 GCF_012295235.1 Primulina huaijiensis | reverse complement strand
CGTTAGTAGAAAACAATATGTTCCTCACCCAAATGCTCACGGTCAGTGCAAAGAAATTCACTCGTCTCTCCTCTCGTATTTTGTTTGCTCACAACAAATACTCACTAGTTACTCCAAAGAAATATCACTCACACTCAAATGTTTCCACTCGAATTTGATGTCTCTCTCTAAAGGGTGTTCAAGTTTTGTATTTGTCTATCAAACAATCAAGTTCAAACTCGTGAACAAATGCGATCGACTCACGTGGACTGCGTAGACAAGCAAGTTGAAGATAGATATAATTTTTTTTTTGACTGTGTGAGACACTTCTCTATGACTCACAAAAAGGAATAGAATAAAATATTAAAAACAAATATTGGCAAATTTTCGAATTTTGGGTACTCTTTTTTTTTTTCTCTTAAAATTTCGAAAATTCAGAGAAAAATAATACACGAAGTTTCGTGTATCAAAGATTCACGAACGACGTAGAATAATAGAACAAATCAGATCTGAAAGCGGAACTAAAGAATAATTAGATCTGAAGGATAACTTACTTGAATTCAATGAACCTAAGCTCTGATACCAAATGATGTGAATCCACGTACGAATAAAAGCAAACACGATTAAATATGAATCGCGCCCTCAATTTAATATCGAACAAGGAATTCGTGTTGTCCCGATCTTTTGAATCAAGTGTGTGTGTTGTGATTTTCACCTCTTAACTATGAAGTTTAGCAACAAATAATCACGAGATAAACGATCGAAAATTATGACGAACCTTCAAAGAACAAGTCTAAGACAATCCTCACAAGCACGATCGACAAACGCCACAAAGTTAAAAACTTTGATAAGTTTGATTTTTGAAGAACAAAGCAAGGCTTTGAATGTTAGAGAGAGAACTCTAAAACTTTGATAAAATATCAATGATAATCTCAATAATGTTCAATTTTTCGTCCATATATTGACTACAAATCAAAAGATATGATAAATCTAATTATCTAAACAATTAAAACTCTAAAATAGGAAATAAAGATTTTCTCGCGATAGGGCGGCGCTCGGGCGCGGGTTTCTACCGCTCGAGCGCGGGCTCTTCTGGACAGGTCGCGCTCGGGCGGTAATATTTTACCGCTCGGGCGCCGCTGCTTCTGGAGTTCACGTCCGGGACAGTATGTTTGGCGCTCGTGCGGTAAGATTTGGCCGCTCGGGCGCCGTGGTATCTGGACTCCTCTCGATTTAGCATTTGAATAACGTTCCTTTGGCTCCCAAACTTATTTC
>NW_027356350.1:242044-281026 GCF_012295235.1 Primulina huaijiensis | reverse complement strand
CTTAATAACGAAGATGTTATCAATCCCAAGACCAAAAATATCCGTTTGTATGTTAAACGTGTATTTATTTCAGATGATTTTGATGGTGAACTGGTAGGAGATTTTGGCCTTGAAATAATTGTACATTTTCATGCTACAAGTTGTGTGTTCTTACTCCAGTTTTTTTTACCAATCTGACAAATCGCAGTTTCCAAGATACCTGAGTTTTGTGAAGGGTGTGGTGGACTCTGATGACCTTCCACTTAATGTTTCAAGAGAGATCCTTCAAGAGAGCAGGATTGTAAGTGATAAATTTCTTTTAGTCACCTTCTTATATCAAGGTTGCAAAATGTTTTCTAATGTTTATTCTTGTTATTCATTTATTTAGGTAAGAATAATGAGAAAGAGGCTGGTGAGGAAGACATTTGACATGATTCAGGATCTTTCTGAAAGTGATAACAAAGAGGTCAGTTTCTGGTTATAAATACTTTTCCTCATCATGTAAATTACGTTTTTGACACTGCGGTTGGTTGGTTAAATATAGGATTATAAAAAATTCTGGGAAAATTTTGGTAAGTTTATGAAGTTGGGATGCATTGAAGACTCGGGTAATCACAAACGCTTGACACCATTATTGAGATTTTTCTCTTCCAAGAGCGAGGAAGAGCTAATAAGCTTGGATGATTATGTGGAGAACATGAGTGAAAACCAGAAAGCCATCTATTACTTGGCAACAGATAGCTTAAAAAGTGCCAAGACTGCACCTTTCGTTGAAAAATTGGTCCAGAAAGGCATCGAGGTATGCACTTTAACTTGGGCAACAGTTGTCGTAATCTCGTTCTTATAATGAAAGAGGGGGTCTTTCTATTTTGATGATGTGTTTGTTCATTTACTTTTACATGATGGAATTTTTCATGTTTGATGGTATTATGGGGCTCTTGATTGGCAGGTGCTTTATTTGATTGAGCCAATTGACGAGGTTGCAATCCAGAATTTACAGACATACAAGGAAAAGAAATTTGTTGACATTAGCAAGGAAGATCTAGAGTTTGGTTAGAATCTCCGAGTCTTTAAAGTTTAAAGCATAAAAGCAAAATTTGAGAAGAATAGTGGAATAAACGAAAGCCGTGTGTTTTGTCTTTCTTGTTTATTGGGTACATGCTGGAAGGAATATGTTTTGTGCGTTTGAGCTGTAAAATTGTACTTGAATGACAGGTGATGATGATGAGGTGGAAAAAAGAGAAACCAAGCAGGAGTATAATCTTCTGTGTGACTGGATAAAACAACAGCTTGGTGATACAGTGGCTAAAGTGCAAGTCTCAAAGCGCTTAAGCTCATCACCATGTGTGCTTGTTTCCGGCAAGTTTGGGTGGTCTGCAAATATGGAAAGGTACGTGATATAGCAACAAATAAGATTGTTCTATGAAAAAATTGGTCATTATTTCTTGTTTCTGTAATATTAGTTAGCCATTCTTTGTTTTAATGTTCTTGAAATAGATTAATGCGAGCTCAGACACTCGGAGACACCTCGAGCCTGGAATTCATGAGGGGAAGAAGAATATTGGAAATCAATCCTGATCACCCTATCATCAAAGATCTCAATGTATGATTTCTGGTTTTTGTTCACTATCATTTAATCCTTGTGGCATTCATGTTTTTAGTCCCTTTCAGTTAAAGTACAAATAAAAAGTGCTTAGAAGTTACTATAAAGATGTTGACATTTCTAACATCTACCTCTAAATTATATTATACCCAATTTATTCCTGCCTTTATTTGCAGGCTGCATGCAAGAATGCACCTGACAGCACCGATGCAAAAAGGGCCATAGAGCTCCTATATGATACGGCACTTATTTCCAGTGGATTCACAGTGAGTACTAAAGATCTTTTGGGCACTCTTTATCCTTTTATCTTCTGGTGGCGTTTCTGAGACATGTTTTCTTAAAATACTATTGTTGAATATGGCAGCCTGATAGTCCGGCTGAGCTTGGAAACAAGATTTATGAGATGATGAGCATGGCACTTGGAGGAAGGTGGGGTCGACTTGAGGATGATAGTGCTGAGGCCACTGAAGACGACATCTCAGGGGCTGATGTGGGCACCTCTGGTGCTGTTGAAACAGAAGTGGTCGAGCCTTCGGAAGTTAGGACTGAGAATGATCCTTGGAATGATTGATTGAATTAGCTGTTAATTCATACCTGTCATACGTTTTTCTCTCTTACGAGTGTTATAGATGAATAGAGTTTTGAGGTGGAGATTGGTAGCATAACACTTTAAGAGCAAAAGGAAATTTGTAATGGACCAATGTTGATGCATTTTTATGAAAAGTATGACTAGAGTTGTATTATTCCCAACTTAGCAATTCTGCTATATTAGAGGAGTTTTGAGTTTTTGTGAATTTAGCTTTATTTATTTGTTAACTATTCACGTTAGATATTTATAGTGAAGTTATGTATTCAATTATATTGTGAACTGGTTTGTTGTACGTATTTGATACGAAAAGAATGATAGTTTACGTATTCTATTCTCTCCTATCTGCAGAAAATAAATCAAGGAACAACCCAAGGAGAAGAAAAACAAATTTGCAACTATAAAATCGGGAACCGGTAAAACAAATAAATTGTAATGGGAAATATATAAATTCCAAGTAAGGCTTAATTGACTAAATATAAATATGTCGGTTAATTAATTATAAGATTAAAATTTTATATTTAATGATATAAGATGAAAAATTTATTGTAAGTTTAAAAGTTAAATGACAGTCGAATTACAAACGGGAATTAAAACATTACTTGGTTCAAAAATAAAAAAGCTTAGGCTCCTAGGTAGGCTAGGAATTTGGTGACCAAACAAGCACCTTTGTGTTCTCAACTTATTTATTTATTTTTTAAAATTTTTAAAATTAAATTACATTTCTTTTTGTTAGATATTAAAATTGAAGACTTAACATAGGTTTTTAGCAGGGTTTATGGCAGCCAACTCCCGTCTGATTTGTGTTTCTCTGCAGGCCCCTTGTTTGTTCTTCTTTGTTTTCATTGATAGATACCTAAATTCATCTTTCTTTTCTGAATTTTCCGTGTCACGTTTAAAAAATTCTTTTACCTCCATTAAATTTCTGTATTTCATCCTCAATTTTTGTTAGTTTAGACAATATTCGCTAAACATGTGGAGAAATTTATCGAAACGATCTTACTTAAGAAAGTTTAAGATTTTATCCGAATCCCATTCTTCTTCAAAAACTAATTCTGGTGTAATATTTCCCCAAGATTCTATTTTTCTTGCAAATTCAATACCCCTTAACAGAAATATTTGGAACTGTGATTTGGGTCTCTCTCAAGAATTGATTTTCTGGAGAAAGCCTGAATTGGGCTTCCCAAAACTTGCTATTTCGAGCGAAATGTTCGGATTTTGTAGAAACGCTAGGGGTTATGGTAGTGCTGCTGAGGCTCTAGTTTCCACTTCTGAAGAAGATGTTGACGAAGTCCAAGAATTAATCGAGGAGATGAACAAGGAAATCGATGTGAAAGAATCGCAGCAAAAACAACAAAAAATGGTGGGAGGAATGGGAGTAGGTAAGTATAATGCTCTTAGGCGGAGGCAAATAAAGATGGAGACTGAAGCATGGGAAGATGCGGCTAGAGAATACCAGGAGCTTTTAGTGGACATGTGTGAGCAAAAATTGGCGCCTAATTTGCCGTACATCAAGTCATTGTTCTTAGGGTGGTTTGAGCCATTGAGGAATGCCATTGCTGCTGAGCAGGATTTGTGCAAGGATGGGAAGAATCGTGGTGCGTATGCACCTTATTTTGATAACTTGCCTGCAGGAATGATGGCAGTTATTACAATGCATAAGTTGATGGCATTGTTGATGACTGGAGGAGGGAATGGCAGTGCCAGGGTAGTGCAAGCTGCATGTCATATTGGCGAAGCCATTGAACATGAGGTTGGGTGGCGCAAAAAATTGTTTAATTTTTAACTTTACTCGTGTTGTCTCTTGAAATATGAATGATCCATTTTTAACGACTGCTTCTTACTTGTTATTATCAAGCATTGATAAGATTTGTTTTCTGTTTTAATTGTTTTAACTTGTGTTAGGATTTTGAAACAAAGGTGCCTTGAAAACTGAAGCATACGAAATTTGTTTTCTGTTTTAATTGTTTTAACTTGTGTATGGATTTTGAAACCTGCTTTGTTCATCTAAACTGAAGCATATGAAAATGGTCAGTCAGGTGCCTTGAAGCTGAAAAGTATGGCAGAGACCCAGAGCGAGAAATTAATTATATGGAAAAAAATAGTTATAATGGAATTTCTATGACGAAGAAGTTTTTCTGCTTTCTCTGGTCGTTGTTTGTTATTTAGAATCATGTTCACGGATATCTTTTTACTTGTCTACTGTAGGCTATCATTGAATAGTGTTGTGTAGAGTTTCCGGTGGATTCTATTGAAATTGTTTATGTACTTGAGTTAGCTTTAGATTTTCATGTTCTGGCAGAGATTTTTACATTTGCTTTGGGTGGTTACAGAAAACTTGTTTCTTTCTTTTGACTGATGATCATCGGGAGAGTGGTCTAATACGTTGTGAATTGTTTAGGGGTCGGATATTTAGCATTGCATTCTTGTATACTTGAAGTCATTGCATGTAAATTCTTGCTGAATTTTGAATGGATTTAAGGATCTCAATATTCTTTGGTCATGCTGTAGTGGTGTTCTCAAAATAACTGAAATTTCCAAGTGATGTATTTCTTTGATGACTTTTCAATGCCATATTTCCCTTTGGAGCAAAATATACACGAATTTTTGAGTTTAACTTCGTATATAAAGTATATGTGCTCGTCATATTTGCTGAATTTTTTCCTTTAGCCCGGATTATACTTAAGCCAGATTATATCATTAAATTTTACTTTCTATATGAAAATAAAGAAAATTTTGTAGCCTCTATGTGTATGTTTTACGTAAATGTTCGATAATCACTATTGTTTGTTGATCAGGCCAGGATACACAAGTTTTTAGAGAGTTCCAAGAGAAAAAATGCACTAAATAGAATTTCTGGAGAAGAGCCTGATAATGCAGTAAACGAACAAGTGAAACTTAGAAAAAAGGTTACAATGTTGATGAAGAAACAAAGAGTGCAGCAAGTTAGAAAAATTGTGAAGCAACAAGATGATTTTAAGCCCTGGGGCCAGGATAATCATGTAAAGGTAGCTGAGATACCAACAGGACGACTTCTACATGTTGCTTGGAAGTAGAATTGTCCATGAAGTAATGCTTTATTTTACAGGTTGGCTGCCGGTTGATTCAGATATTGATGGAAACAGCCTACATTCAACCTCCGGTTGATCAATTTGAAGATGGACCTCCTGACATTCGACCTGCATTTGTGCACACTCTCAGATCTGTAGAAACGCCGTGAGTAAAACGATTTGTTGTCACTCTGGAGGTACAAATTTGTCCACTTTGAATGACACTAATTGGTTATGATTTATAGGAAAGGCCTTAGGAGATATGGGGTGATTGAGTGTGACCCGCTAGTTCACAAAGGCCTGGAGAAAACTGTAATCACAACTATTCACACCTTCCATATTTTATATTTCTTCCAATATAATCTGTATGAATGTGTTACAAATTGGAACTTTTTCCTGAGGAACATATATTTTCTCTTGTTATCTTTTTATGAATTTATGGATCACACACTTGTGATTTTGATAGCCATAATTATCTAGTTTTCATTTATTTTATGCAGGCGAGGCACATGGTGATTCCATATATGCCAATGTTGGTTCCTCCATTGAATTGGACGGGGTGTGATATTTTTTCCTCTTTTTCATTAGTTTTTATATTTAGAATTCTAAATAAAAGTATTTCTCCCTGTCTTTTGTGTTTGTTTTTTCCGTTAAAGATTGGGGATTTTAAGATCATCAAGACAGATCAACTTCGTGAGTCAGAGTTCCATAAATTAGAGCGAGTTGACTAGAGCATTGAGTAGGCCCTCTAATGAAGATGATAGTTGGACATTTTAATCAATAAGTCATTATCTTATTTATCTCACCTTTTATTTTAGCCTTAAATATATATTCTCAACGCCTTCTGGATAGTATTTTGCATGCTACTTGATTTTTAATTTTTAAATAGAGTTATAAACTTTTTGCTAATTTATGCGCTTTCTTTTTGTTTCCATTTTTATTATATGTTACTAATTTCGTGGAAATTCAGCTCTTATGTACTGGGTTTTGTGTCCTGGGGTATGATGATATGATCTTTTTATCTTTTGATAAGGGGAAAGCGATGAAACATTAAAACTGAACTTATTAACTCTGTCTGGTCAGTGGACGTTAATAGATGGGCATTATTTTTATTGATAATCTAATTCAAATGTACCATGTTAAATTCATTGATCTAATAGGATCTTATGTGTAAGCTCTGTTCCAATAAAGTTTTGAAGATTGAATGGTTAATTTTGTCCCCTTGTATCACGGTTGACAAACTAAAACCAGACATTAAAAACTATGTCTTCATTGCAAATATATGTATAAAATTACCGATTTAACGTCAGGGGAGTTTGGCTTGTGGCAATACCTCTCTACATTCTTGTAAAATAAAAAATATGAACTTGTTATAGCCAAATGTACATGAATGTAGATATTATTTATCAAAATTCTTTCCGCCTTCCACTCATTGGGGCCATCACTGGTCTAAATTTTATGATGTGACTAGAGTTATATCTTTATTTGCCAAGAACATCTTATTAACAATCTCATGTGACATTTTAACTGTGTTTTCATGTCACGATTCGCATTTATGAGGCTTATGTGCTGTGAATCCTTGTTGGTTTTCATTAAAGATGCTTCATGCATGTTTTTTAATTAATCTGCCCCGAGGCTTTGTATTGCAGAAACCATCTGCTTCTAATATGAGCATAATTGTATTTGTTGGTCCTCACTGCATCTATGTTGATTAAGTTGGTAAAATATTGATAGGTATGAGAGAGGAGCTTATTTGTTTCTGCCGTCATATATCATGCGCACCCATGGAGCAAAACAACAACGTGATGTTATTAAACGAACTCCAAAATTGCAGTTAGAACCTATTTTCCAGGTTTGGTACCCCCGGTTTTCCCAATTCAATACTTTTCTACTATTTTTTTTAATAATCTGATCGGAAAATCAGCATGCTAGCTATCATTTTTCAATAACATTGAATTAATATTAACATTTTGATTTCTTATGCCACCACATTGTTTCTACTAATTTTTCATTTCTTACAGACGCTTAATGCACTTGGCTCTACCAAGTGGAAGGTGAATAAAAGAATACTAAGTGTTATTGACAGAATCTGGGCTAATGGAGGCCGGCTTGCTGACTTGGTTGACCGTGAAGATGTGAGTAACCTTAAATATAACTCTAATTGACTCCGATATTTCCTGTCTTTTTCTTTTGGATCTTCTTTCATTTTGTTCATGATTTGTTTTTCTCGATGCTACTAATGTCTTTAAACATATCATAAGGTCAACGTCAATAAATTTCTCATGCTTAATACTTCAAATAATGTCCATTCAGGTTCCTTTGCCAGAGGAACCAGATACAGAAAATGAGGCAGCAATGAAGAAGTGGAAGTGGAAAGTTAAAGCTGTGAAAAAAGAGAACAGAGAAAGGCATTCACAGCGATGCGAAATAGAACTTAAACTTGCTGTAAGATGCTTCCTTTTACATTTTCATTGGCTTTTGAAATGTTGTTAATTGAGTATAAACTAATTGTCATTTACTAGAACAGGTGGCTAGAAAAATGAAGGATGAAGATGGATTTTACTATCCTCATAATTTAGATTTCCGAGGGCGTGCATATCCCATGCACCCATACCTAAATCATCTCGGCTCTGATTTATGCCGAGGAATTCTAGAATTTGCAGAAGGACGCCCGCTTGGAAAGTCAGGGATACGCTGGTTAAAAGTACATTTAGCTAATTTATATGGAGGTGGAGTCGACAAATTATCTTATGACGGCCGAATATCTTTTGCTGAAAACCATTTGGAGGATATTTTTGATTCTGCAGACCGGCCTCTTGAAGGGAAGCGCTGGTGGTTAGGTGCAGAGGATCCTTTCCAATGTTTGGCTACATGCATGAACATATCTGAAGCATTGAGAAGTCCATACCCTGACACTACTTTATCTCATATGCCCGTACACCAGGTAACAAATCAATCGAATTAAAGATTTGATCATCGAATCCATGCCATAAATGTGTCGACCAAGGGTATCAGGACCTATAGTCTGGCTTGTTTAACTTATTTACTTTCTACCCATGATTTATGCAAGAGTGTTTGTGAGGAGCGGAGTGAAACTCTTTGAGTTGAAATGCAAGTAACATGATACGTATTCCTCATGTGCTTTGAGCAATTTATTCAATTTTTCAACTATATCTACTACCTTATGCCGAAGAATTTAGTTCACTTTATTCTTAATTATTTTTTCTTTCATAAGCTTGGTGTTGCACCACCATTCTGCTGGGAAATCTTATTTTAAGCCATTTATTGGAAAATATAACCATCATTGTCAGCGAGATATTTATTTTAGTATGCTTGTTTGTGTTATAAATGCTAATTACTTGTTGAAACTGATTGTCGATGCTTTGTTTCTAATTTAATTCTCAAGGATGGTTCATGTAATGGCTTGCAACATTACGCTGCCCTTGGAAGAGACAAGGTAATATACCTCATCGCGTATTTATCCAATCTTGCTTCAGTTTATATTGCGGCTGCTGATCTTATATATAATCGGTGGCACTCCTTGCCTATTCCCCATGACCCCTTTATTTCTGGGCGATCGCCAACATATAAATAAATGGTATGAAGCTGACAGATCTAAATAGAAGTTCACCTTGCTTTCAACAAATTTGGTTTTGGCCTCTGGATTCATTGAACTTTATTTTATATTAGGGATTATGATTCTATCCCCTGGATTTGGAAATTGGAACCATCATTTCGTATCCTAAGTTTGATAGATGCCGTTAGGATTACATTTGGAAGGATAATAATAGAAGTTGTTTCATAATTTTGTAACATGGTATTATTTGTGTTCAGTTGGGGGCAGCGGCTGTCAATCTTGTTACCGGGGATAAGCCTGCTGATGTTTACTCTGGAATTGCTGCTAGGTGAGCATTAGTATCAATATTATTCATTTTTTTCTTCTCTATGATAATATAACCGCATGTCACCAATCTATCTTATCAGGAATGCACCGTTGAAAATTGTATTAATGAATTCCATTTCTAATAAAATATTGTAGAGTGCTTGATATTATGAAGAGAGATGCGGCAAAAGACCCTGCAACTGATCCAAATGTTAAGCGTGCAAGGCTGTTAATCAACCAGGTTCCATGCTGCTTTATTAACTTATTGTTCGATGCTTTTGTTCCTATAATCTTTTAGTTGATGGTATATTCGTTATCATATGCTTCTAAATAAAATTCATACGTTACAGGTGGATAGAAAGTTAGTCAAGCAAACGGTAATGACATCAGTATATGGCGTCACTTATATTGGTGCACGTGAACAAATCAAGAGGAGGTTAAAGGAGCGAGGTGCTATTGAGGACGATGCAGAATTATTTGCGGCAGCTTGCTATGCTGCAAAAGTCAGTCAGTACTGCTAAATTTATTTTACAAATAAAATAGAGTGTATGAATTATGATACTGGTCTATGGTACATCCAGCTTTGTTTTGACATCCTTTTAATTTTCAAACAGACAACTTTGACAGCCTTAGGAGAAATGTTTGAGGCGGCACGAAGCATAATGAGTTGGTTGGGAGACTGTGCCAAGGTTCATTTGATACATTTTTTAAGCATTAATTTTATTTAGTAAAGCATTTTAGCAGTAAGATACTTAATATTCAAGAAACGACACAGTAAAGCATCATTTTCAGATTATAGCCATGGAGAATGAACCTGTACGTTGGATAACACCACTCGGGCTCCCTGTTGTGCAGCCTTACCGCAAATTAGGAAGGCACCTGGTATGTTCACATACATTTTTTTATCTGTTGCAGCTGTTATTCCGACACCATCAGCAACTGAATGTAACGTGATCATGTCGAAGATACTTGTTTTTCACATATTCATTATTAAGAATTTATTCTTATATCGTGCAGATTAAGACTTCTCTTCAGGTTCTTACATTGCAACGTGAAACCGACTCGGTAGGTTCCACATGTTCCTTGTTATTTCCCATCGAGAAACCTGTGCTTGTGTAACAGCGTTCTGAGTTGCATGCTGTATTTTTTCATGATTATCAAAGGTGTTGACTAAGCGACAGAGAACAGCTTTCCCTCCAAATTTCGTGCACTCTCTTGACGGTTCCCATATGATGATGACTGCCATTGCCTGTTCAGAGGCGGGTTTAAACTTCGCAGGTTTTTTAAATTATTTCCTATTACTATATATTTAATTTCTGGTGTTTATCGTTCAATATCTGTTGTAGTAATGTCAATAACTTTGACCCTGATTTGATCTCAGGAGTGCATGATTCATACTGGACTCATGCATGTGATGTTGACAAAATGAGCAAGATTCTCAGGGAGAAGTTCGTCGAGCTCTATGAGGCACCAATTTTGGAAAATGTAAGCCTTTTTTCTTATCATGAATCATCATTTTGAGACCCCAAGCTTATATGAACTTTGTTCTTTCTTTTCAGTTGTTGCAAGATTTTGAACGTGCTTTTCCAAATTTAAACTTCCCCCCTTTACCCGAACGGGGAGATTTTGACCTCAGGGAAGTCCTGGAATCGACCTATTTTTTCAACTAGGAATAACAAGTTGCTGCTTAGACTACTGCCACACCATACATATGAATGAGCCTTAAGCCAGGACTGGCCCGCTCTTGTACATATTTCGCTTAAAAGAACTGGAATTCGAGCCATCTCGTTTTCCTCGAAGGAATATAAGATAGGCAAATCTCATGTTATGAAGTTTCTAAGAACAGATGGTTCAAGCTTCCAGGATTCATGTATGAAGCACCGATCAAAAGGTTTCTCATACAAATTTACGGTGGTTGAAAGATGGCGAAAAGGAAGCACTGTTCTACATGCTGCGAGAATTGTCAACTCAAATTCAACAAATATACGCGTAATTTTTTGAATCTTTCAAGTCAAATGGAAAAGATGGGTTTTGATATTATTGTTTGGAACCAGTAGCTGTGGCCTGATGTTTGTTGTATGATTCAAATGTAGAATCTACTTGGTTCATTTTTTCTTGTGCCTCTATTTTTTTTCTAGGCATTGTATTAATAACAGATAGCATCCGAGATTTATAGAAAATAATCACGAGTGACTTTTTCTCTCCTAGAGTTAACTGACGGCGACACCAGTGGGAGTTTATTTCCTACGTTTGTGAAGGTTTTCATCTCGAAATCTACGAGCACCATTTGTGGTGCTTCTTTGCACGTGCATTCAGTCGTTATGGATCCAGAAGAAGTAGCGCGACTTGGTCATGGATTCAAAATTATCCACGCAGCATTGTGAATAACAAACTCTAACCATCGCTGGTTCTCATGCATAAAGATTTCCTCGAGCAAGTGGGCAGTAAAGTGGGAGTTGTAGAGGAGATCCACACTCGGGAAAATGGCCTTGTCTGTTAGGCAAGTGGAGGGGCCCACACAAATATAATATTAAAACATGTTTTTCTCAATCCCACATCGGTTTTGTTAAGAAAGTTGCTGGAGGTAATTAGTTATAAATAGAGCTCAATTCCTTCAGTTATTATATCCCAAAATCAAAAGCTTTTTAGCTTTGATAAAAAAGAGAGTGCATAGAAAAAAAAAGTGTATTTTTTTCTTGAGTGCGGGAGTTCTCTTTGTGTGAGTTAGAGAAATTATTTTCTCGGTATACTCGGGTTGGGAGTGTGAGAAATATTGAGTGTATTGGTGTATACACTTGTTGTAATATTTCTTCCAGTTATAAAAGTTGCAGTGCTCCGTGGACGTAGTCTATATTGGGTGAACCACGTAAATCTTTGTGTTCTTGTTGGTTATTTTATTCCGCAAGTTTTGGGTACTATATTATCATCGTGGTTGGCATCGCTTCGGGGGTGTAATTCCCCAACAACTGGTATCAGAGCCTTGTTGTGAAAATTCTTAAGAATTCTGAGTATGCTCTGTGGTTGCAGCTTTGTCTGATCTTCCACATCAGAAAAGATTTTTTAGATTTTTTGCTAAGGCTAGAGAAGTGATGGCCGGAGATGATGGATCGGGACCAGGAATCAACAAGTTCGATGGAACAGATTTTTCGTTCTGGCGGTTACAGATAAGAGATTATCTGTACAGTAAGAAGCTGCATCAACCTCTATCAGGAAAGAAACCGGAAAAGATGGAGGATGATGATTGGGAGCTCCTTGACCGACAGGTTTTAGGTGTCATACGATTGACCCTAACAAAGAACGTGGCGCATAACGTGGCGGAGGCCAAAACCACGGAGGAGATGATGACCATTCTGTCAGACATGTACGAGAAGCCATCAGCAAACAACAAAGTACATCTCATGAAGAAGTTATTCAACTTGAAGATGGGAGAAGGTGCTTCGGTGGCAAAACACATAAATGAATTCAACACGATTGTCTCCCAGCTGACATCGGTGGACATCAAATTTGATGATGAGATTCGTGCACTTATTCTTCTGGCGTCTTTACCAGAAACTTGGGAACCGATGCGGGCAGCGGTTAGCAACTCTGTTGGAAAAGGAAAACTACAACTCAATGATGTTAGAGATCAAATCCTAGCTGAAGAAGTTCGCAGGAAAGACTCGGGTGAAGCAACATCATCGAGATCTGCTCTAAATCTTGATAACAGAGGAAGAGGCAGGAGTGGTGAAAGGAGTTCCAACCGATGGCGCGGTAGATCCAAGTCAAGAAATGGAAAAGACAAAAACATCTCTGAAAAGAATATGAAGTGCTGGAGCTGTGGTGAGACTGGTCACCTGAAAAAGAACTGCAGATCAATGAAAAATAATGCCAATGCTGTCACTGATGAAGTACATGATGCTCTGCTATTATCCATGGAAAGCCCTGTTGATTCTTGGGTTATGGACTCGGGAGCTTCGTTTCATACCACTGGTGATCGCGATGTATTTGATAATTACATCGCTGGCGATTACGGAAAAGTTTTCCTGGCTGATGGAAAACCCTTGGAAATTGTTGGTATGGGTGATGTACGGATGAAGATGTCAAATGGATCTGTCTGGAAAATCAACAAAGTCAGACATGTACCAAATTTGACACGCAATCTGATCTCGGTGGGACAGCTCGATGATGAAGGCCACAATGTGACCTTCGGTGATGGTTCCTGGAAAGTGAACAAAGGAGCCATGATTGTTGCTCGAGGAAAGAAAACTGGAACATTGTATATGACTTCCAGTTGCAGAGACACATTAGCAGCTGTGGATGCTGGAGCCAATTCAAGTCTATGGCATTATAGACTTGGACACATGAGTGAGAAGGGAATGAAGATGTTGGTGTCAAAAGGAAAGCTACCAGAATTAAAGACTGTTGAACACCAACTATGTGAAAGCTGTATCTTTGGAAAGCAGAAGAAGGTGAGCTTTTCAAAAGGCGGTAGAGAACCGAAAGCAGCAAAGTTGGAGCTGGTTCATACTGATGTATGGGGACCATCTCCTGTGACATCCCTTGGAGGCTCGAGATACTATGTCACATTCATTGACGATTCGAGTAGAAAAGTTTGGGTTTATTTTCTGAAAAATAAATCTGATGTTTACGAGACCTTTAAAAGGTGGAAAGCCATGGTGGAAAATGAGACCAACTTGAAGGTGAAGTGCTTACGGTCTGACAATGGTGGAGAATATGAAGATGATGAGTTCAAGAAATATTGTGCACAGAACGGGATCAAGATGGAGAAAACCATTCCTGGTACACCTCAACAGAATGGTGTAGCTGAAAGGATGAACATGACCTTGAATGAACGCGCAAGGAGCATGAGATTGCATTCTGGATTGCCAAAATCATTCTGGGCTGATGCTGTTAACACTGCAGCATATCTGATCAACAGAGGACCTTCGGTACCACTGGACTACAAAATACCTGAAGAGGTTTGGAGCGGCAAAGAAGTAAACATTTCTTTCTTGAAAGTGTTTGGATGTCTATCCTATGTTCATATTGATTCAACAAGCAGAACAAAACTTGATCTGAAATCAAAGAAGTGCTTCTTTATTGATTATGGAGATAATGAGTTTGGTTATCGTTTCTGGGATGACCAAAATCGGAAAATCATTCGGAGCAGGGATGTAATCTTTAATGAGAAACTTCTGTACAAAGACAAGTCAGACATTGGAGCTGGAAATGAATGTCCTGAAGTCAAGAAGACTGATGAAGTGCCATTGACAAACATTCCTGTGAATGAATCGAAATCCAATAACTAGGAAGATGAAGAAGAAACTGCACAAGATGATGACCCACAAACTCCAATGATTGAACTCAGGAGATCTTTGAGAACCATTAGACCACCTGAGAGATACTCCCCTGCACTTCATTATATTTTGCTGACAGACAAAGGTGAACCGGAGACCTATGAAGAGGCAATGCAAAATGATGATTCAACCAAGTGGGAGTTGGCCATGGAAGATGAGATGTATTCACTGTCATCCAATCAGACGTGGGAGTTGAAAGAACTTCGTCATCCAATCAGACGTGGGAGTTGACAGAACTTCCGCAAGGCAAAAAGGCGTTACATAACAAGTGGGTGTACCGGTTAAAAGAAGAGCATGATGGTGGCAAGCGGTACAAGGCAAGACTTGTTGTAAAAGGCTTCCAACAACGGGAAGGAATTGATTACACCGAGATTTTCTCTCCGGTGGTTAAATTAACCACTATCAGGACTGTACTTGGACTAGTGGCGAAGGAAGACTTACATTTGGAGCAGTTGGATGTAAAGACTGCGTTTCTTCACGGTGACCTAGATGAAGAAATTTATATGAAGCAGCCACAGGGCTTTGAAGTACGGGGAAAAGAGAGAATGGTGTGCAAACTTCAGAAGAGCTTGTACGGTCTCAAACAAGCTCCAAGACAGTGGTACAAGAAGTTTGATGGATTCATGAGTGAAAATGGATTCCTAAGGTGTCAAGCTGATCACTGCTGTTATGTGAAAAAGTTTGACGGTTCTTATATCATACTACTGCTATATGTAGATGATATGCTGATAGCTGGAGCTTGTCTGGAAGAAATTGATAAACTCAAGAAAGATTTATCAAAGGAATTTGCCATGAAGGATTTGGGTGCTGCAAAGCAAATCCTTGGAATGAGGATCTTCAGAGACCGGGTGAATGGATTCTTGAAGTTATCTCAAGAAGAGTACGTGAAAAAGGTGGTTAGCAGATTTAATATGGATGAAGCTAAATCTGTGAGTACTCCTTTGGCTAGTCATTTCAAACTAACCAAAGCACAATCACCATCGACGGAGCAGGAGCAGGCTTATATGAATAAGGTTCCTTATGCTTCTGCTGTCGGAAGCCTCATGTATGCAATGGTGTGCACAAGACCAGACATAGCACATGCAGTGGGAGTTGTGAGCAGGTTTATGAGTAATCCAGGAAAGCAACACTGGGAAGCAGTTAAGTGGATTCTCAGGTATTTGAAAGGTACTGCTAGTTGTTCTTTATGCTTCAGGAGATCAAAATTTGGCTTACAGGGTTTTGTCGATGCCGATATGGGTGGTGACCTGGATGGCAGGAAAAGTACTACTGGATATGTGTTCACATTAGGTGGTACAGTTGTAAGCTGGGTGTCTAAGCTGCAAAAGATTGTTGCGCTTTCGACTACTGAGGCTGAGTATGTTGCAGTTACAGAAGCTAGCAAGGAGATGATATGGTTGAAATCCTTTCTGGAGGAATTGGGTCAGAAGCTTGAAGATAGCACATTATACTGTGACAGTCAGAGTGCTATTCATTTAGCAAAAAATCCTGTTTATCATGCTAGGACAAAGAATATACAGGTTAGGTACCATTTCATCAGATCAGTGCTGGAAGATGGAGTCTTGATGCTGGAGAAGATTCTTGGAAGTAAAAATCCAGCCGATATGCTCACGAAGACGGTAACCATTAACAAACTGAAGTTGTGTTCAACTTCAGTTGGACTGCAAGAATAAATGAGGAGATATGAGCTGCTGCAATGATGATGTGAAGACGTGATTGAAATCAAGTCTTCAAGTGGGAGAATTGTTAGGCAAGTGGAGGGGCCCACACAAATATAATATTAAAACATGTTTTTCTCAATCCCACATCGGTTTTGTTAAGAAAGTTGCTGGAGAGAATTAGTTATAAATAGAGCTCAATTCCTTCAGTTATTGTATCCCAAAATCAAAAGCTTTTTAGCTTTGATAAAAAAGAGAGTGCATAGAAAAAAAGAGTGTATTTTTTTCTTGAGTGCGGGAGTTCTCTTTGTGTGAGTTAGAGAAATTATTTTCTCGGTATACTCGGGTTGGGAGTGTGAGAAATATTGAGTGTATTGGTGTATACACTTGTTGTAATATTTCTTCCAGTTATAAAAGTTGCAGTGCTCCGTAGACGTAACCTATATTGGGTGAACCACGTAAATCTTTGTGTTCTTGTTGGTTATTTTATTCCGCAAGTTTTGGGTACTATATTATCATCGTGGTTGGCATCGCTTCGGGGGTGTAATTCCCCAACATTGCCATGGGGCGGTACGCATTAAGGTAAGCATTGATATTACTAAGCCATTGTAGAAGCATATACGAATCTCTATAAATCAGGATGCAGATGATGTGATTGTTCTTATATCATATGAAAGACTACCTGATTTTTGCTATAATCATGGATATATTGGCCACTCGTTTTGGGATTGCGAGACGGCCCGTTGGAGATTGGAAAACTCATATATGGCAGTTGGTTGAGAGCCTCCTCTCAGGGTGGGGGGAACCAAATCACGTCCAGGTTCTTTGCACAAGTGGAACAGGCAGCGAGGGGTACCCCAGACAGTAGTTCTTCGGGGGAGGGACAGGAAACGAGGGAGAATAATTCAGTGGACACTCCAAGCTCGGACCAGCGCAACTCAACCGACTCAATTAGTATTTAAAATAATCCCCACGATATTAATTAATAAGAAAACGTTTATATTAAATCGGATCGACATAAATGCAAGTGGGGCTGGACTTATATCAACATGGACAAGTTATCTTCCAGATGTGTTTTGCCGGCCGTTCTCAATCTGACATAATGATTGGAATAATCGTTCATAGCAAACGACACGGAAACAAGCCAAAAAGAACAACTACTCCCATTCAACGCGGCTTAGTCAACTTGGTCAAGTTTTTCTCATACAATCATATGTTCTTTTAAATTCACTATACTCCAGAAAACTCGAAAGAAACCGATAGAACTCTGTAGTATTGAAGGAGTCTAGTATGGCTTCTTTTGCAGTAGAGGATTTCGTTGGGAATGGATGCCTTAAAGAACTACTGCCAAGGTTGTTGGAAGAAGGGTGGGATGATGTGCCCACTTTGAAGGTGATGAACTCTGAAGACATGGAAGACATTGGCATGACTCAACAGCACAAGGTTTAATTTTTTAATCAGAATCTTGTCAAGATTCCTTGTTTACAGAAAAATTGCTACTGTTTCATCAAGGTTTTCAGAGTTAAATTTTGGTGATTATCTCAAGTTTTTTGTATGACAAAGATCTTCAAGAAAAGTTCAACTACAAATAATGTAACATAAACCTGCGTATCGTGATCAAGATGTTCCAAGGAAATATTATTTTAACACATTGATTGTTGGTTCTTTCTGCATCAGAAAATTTATAAAATACAAATAAAGCAAGGACGGATCAAGAACTTGGACGAGAGGTGAAATTTATATTAAAAAAAAAAAATTGGTCATAAATTTTGAACTCTTTTCATTTGAGGAGAACCCTATTTTTACATCTACATTTATGCTGATGAATAAATCGATATATTTCTGTATGTTCACTTTTATGCTATAAAGGATAATGATGTAACAATTCAAATTTCACAGCTTTCGATATGTATGCCTCTAACTAAATTCACCCTTTAGTTACTCAAGATTTCTGAATACTTTTGTCTCTGCTACTCAAGAATGCACTAGAAATTAGGTCATACTTACATGATCGTGCACTAATGCAATATGGAGACAAATTAGAGGCCACACAAAAATGCCTACCTGAGATTCTTAGCTTGAGTAGTGCGGACCTTTCTGCACAATTTGGTATGAAACGAGGCCATACTGCTCGTTTCACAGACCGCACCAGTGCTTGTGCTGCAGATCCTTTGCCACCATCATATAACCTTCCACCAAGAAGAAGAAACACGATTTCTACAGTCGGCTCTGGAAAACTGTCCAGTATGAGAAAAAATAGCGATGGAGTCAATGATTCTGCATCAAAACAATCTATGGCGAGTTTCAAGAATGTTGATGGATATATGTTTAAGGGAATTGTAGCAGCAGTGCCTGAAGAACCTAGAGCTTGCGGTTGTGTGTCGCCTCCCCCAATCGTTGAAAATGTGGCTCCCTATTCGAGTATTGAGAATGTCTCAGTTCAGAGGCTTGCTCCCGAGTATAAGATTGGATTTGATCGTTTGATCAAAACGAAGACACCTCCAATGAAGGCTTCTGAAATATGGCGTGAGAAACCAGCTATTCTTCTCTGTATCCGCCGGCCTGGGTATGTTTTAATAAATGTACTGCATTGACAGCTCCATTCTACCTATTAACAGCACTCACAGGGTGGTCGAAGATCACTAGAACACACATTTTCTTGAGCATGGTCTTGACACATGCTTTGAAACCAGGTGCATTATGTGTAGAGCTGAAGCCCATCAGCTGTATTCCAAGAAACCAATATTTGATGCTCTTGGGGTTCAACTATATGCTGTTCTTCATGAGCACATAGAAACTGAGGTACACTTTTTGATCACGTGACATAATTAACCACCTTTCGCAGATTATTTATGTATGCTCTAAATTATTGAGATAAATGGTTCAGGTAAAGGATTTCTGGCCTAGATACTGGGGCGGAGTTGTGCTCTTTGACAGGGGACAAGAGTTTTTCAAGGCTTTGGGTGGAGGGAAGCTACTCAAGGACAAGTTCATCTCTGGTTTCTTGCTCAATCCGAGAGCCATTGCAAATTACAAGCGAGCAAAAGCTATTGGAGTGGATCAAAACTTTAAAGGTGAAGGGGAGATCAAGGGTGGACTCTTCATAGTTGGGAGAGGAAAGAATGGCATCGCTTTTCAGTTCATTGAGAGAAACTTCGGCGACTGGGCACCACTGGCTGAAGTTATAGAGATCTGCACTCGTATTCAGGTAGGTGTTATGGTTAAGAGGTATAACAAATAACATGAGATGACCATTAAATCAAACAAGCTTCTAAAAGGATTTCTGTGCTTCTGATGTTTTATGTTTTAAGCACTAGTCTTTGACCTGAAAGCTGCGGCTTCATTTCTATGCAGAACCCACCCGATAGCCGGTCCGAGGCAACAAAATCGATAAAAGGTGTAGAAAAATGAATCCTCGATTGTCAGAAGAAGAGAAAGTTTGGCTAGAGCTTCAATTTCAATCCATGGTTTCAATTTCCCCTCGATGAATTTTATAGGTAATTACCAGTTTGTGAAACTCGTTTCCATGTATTCTTGTGATGGACGAAAGTTTAGTTGTTGTGTCGTTTAAGATTTTTTTTCGTGCTTGCTCTCAATTCAGATTGTTCAAGAACTTAAATCACAGAAAATGGATATGTAATCACATTGTGCTGCTGTTGTTTATCCCATAAAAAGCCAATTACCGATTAAATGCACATGTTGATGGTAGAATTTCACTTTGATTCATAGAAAATTTTGAAGATGTTCTGAAAACAAATACAGTGGGTTTCTAAAACATCTAAGTGATCATTTTCGCAAAACATGACAAATGCGAAATAAATTCAAAAGTACAGGTAAATCGTCCTTTTCCCTGTTAGGAAATTACAAGAATTTGAATTCCTCAGGAGTCAGGACCCCACAGAATATCAAATAGAAACATCATTACTACAATCAATAGCCAAAATAACTACAGTTAACAGAGAAAAGCTAACTCCAGTAAGCAGCATCAGGCACAGAAGGATCACAGGGGACCTGGAGAAGAACTCTTAGCCTTCCACTTCTTTCTAGATGGAGTACAACGTTTGAATTCATAAAAGAATACTTTGATTCATTTAGTGCCGGGGTATAAGGTCAGGGATAAGGAGTAGCTGATCCCAGATCTAACAGAAGGAATACAAGAATTTGCTCAGCTATTCACATTCGACAAGGAGTAATGGAGGGCCACAACTGAAATACTGAAATATGAATCAGGTTTCAGCTTTCATGTGGAGTGGTGGAGAATCTGACGGTGGAACAAAGAAACTGAAGTCAGATTAACATCTTAATCTATAAATGAAGCTAGATTTGAGGATATGCAAAATACCACTTAAATCTTGTTCATCAATAGTTGGACTTGAGTTGAAGCCCTTTTGAACAACGTTGTGAAGCTCATCTTCCCAGGCATTGGGAACCTGCTGACGATGACACCAGAATATCATAAAATAAATCCCTTCTATATGCCCTCAAAATAAGCTTAATTTGGAAGGCAATATGCTATTTCTTCCGCCGGTATTACACTACTTGAGGGAATAATCAATTAGAGCTTTACTTGTGATGAAGGTTCTTTGAATTCTTCACCAACAGCAGTTGATCGAAGATTAATTGCTCTTCGAAGAGCGTCTGAAGAGTTTCCTAAAGCAGGAATGCCTGATTGAATTATTGTGGGTTGTGATGGATGTAGAGGAGGATAAAGCAGATTCATATCAGGAGGAATAGTTAATGAAGACGGCAGACCAGTTCTAGGTTGATGGACCTGTTATTGATTATTCCTTGTATTAGATACACAGGAAATTAGGTAGTCAATTGCAAAGTGGGGTGGGATACGACAGTCATATGCTTACATCTTTAGCTAGGAATGCTTCAATGTTGAATTCGAGCCGTGGATTAACTGTCGCAAGCTTCATGGACAGGAACTGAAAAGAAACATGAACGCACTACCATGAACGATCTTTCAACTTTCAATTCATACACAACAAGAATTTACTGTTAAAAGTATAGAACTGTTGGTGAACCACCTCCTGTGAACTTGCTTTTTTGGGATAAGGTGTAACTGAAATGGTATTGATGCCAGGAGATGACAAGTTTATAATGTAATCCCTGTTACTTTCCACTGAATTGGTATTGAATGCTTATTTCCAGGCCATTGTTGACAAACTGGTCTTGATGCATGTATATACATCTTTTTCATTAGTTCTGGACGTATATTTCATGATCTGTGGCTTACAAGTGTAGGGATGTGCATTCAATTTTAAAATTATTGTCAGGCCACCTCCATGAGCTCGAGTTTTTGGGTTAAAGCTGTAACTACAATCATTAATCTTAGCATTCCCAGTGAGAACCAAGTCGTTTTTTGTGGGAAAAGTTTGTTAATATTTTCTTGATAGTTAAAATACTGCGTTGAGAGAGTCTCTTTGCCAAAGCTCTATCATTGAAACTCTCCACGATAAAAATGCTATTGCACTTTTAGAAACTCGTGAATGATATTGTACAATAATTGCATAACAAGAAGAATTTCAGAGTAACCATCACATACCTCCACCTGTCGCTGCAGTGATTGCACATAATTGATGATCTCATCCAGCATAACTGCTTTTCCTGTAACCTGCCAGGAAGACGTGTAGGTATTGTACACATAACGTCCAAATGGCAATAAGACTTAATCAACACTACTAAGTACTAACCTTGCTGCAACCAGGAACGAGATCCTGAAGGTACTTCATCCTTTCACTGATCTTTTCCCTCCTCACCTACATCGGAAAACAGTAAATCTAATGTCAAAACCAAATGACATTCTCACTAAATCAGCATAGTCCACAGACTTCCAATAAACGACATTCATTACAACTAGGAGTATTTGATTTGAATTTGAAGTTATTGGGTCAAACTCGAACAAGTGGAACTCGAGCCATAATTTGAACAAGATTTGTAATTAAATTTGAACCAAATGAATCAAGCTCAAATTCAGACTCAAATTCAATCCCATAAAAGTTCAGTTCAAACTTCTAACCAAGATTTAAGGTGGCTAAAAAACTTTGATATGTATCTTGATACGAAACTATGAGTAACATTCCCCTCAATTCAGTTCATTTTACCATAGTACAACAGATGAACTTTGTAAAGCCATTACCCTTTCAGCAAGACTGTGGCTGTTTGTGGCCTGACCTCTTCGTGCTCTAACATGTATATATTCTTCCTTGGGTATGTCTGATCCTTGGGATCCCTGCTTACCTTGTTTGCCAACAGGTTTACTGCTCGAAGCTGGGTCTTGATCGCCCTTTGGTTTACTTTCAACATGGTCCTTTTCTGTTTCAACAAATGGCTGTGGGGCTTCCTTTTTTTCATTCTGGAACACAAATACAAATTAAATCAACAAATTAAGGATGCTGATGAAGTTAAGCTGTGTGGGAGTATTAAAATAATGAAGCTATTGATGTCTATCCAATGAATGACGCTAAACATGTTCATTCTACCTGAGCAATTCTCTTCCTTTTCTTGGAGCCAAGCCCTTGACCAGAAGACTCCACGGCTGCATCTTCAAACTTCTCTATTGGATCACGATTATTAAATTCATCCATACCAGACTCATTACGCAATATATCAACTGCATTTTTCACTTCGTCTTGAGACCGAAGAAAATTTCCACACCTTTTCTCATTCTGGAGTGGGCTCATTTCCGTGCCATACTCGACAGGAAATGAAGCCTCTTTAGAAGCTTCAGCCAAGTTCATTTCATATCCATTACCTCGAAAAATCTCATGTGGCCCTTGCATTAAAGCAAAAGTGTGAGAATATGGATTCAGAGGATCTGGCACGGTGAAGGAATTCATCATTTCCCCAAAATTCCCACCACTGAAGCTCGAAAACCTCGCTGCTCGTTGGATAAAAGCTGAATCCGCTGGAAAGTGAGGCAAGCTCTGATGAATCATCCCCGGAACAGCAGGTAGAAAGACACCGCTTCTAAGGATTTGATTTGGGTTCCAACCAAGATTAGCTCTTACCGAATCAAGATTACTCAAAGTTTCACTATTTGCTTGCTGGTCCCAATTCTGAGGACAAAAAGAATCAACCATTGAGGCAGCGGAGCAAGCAGAAGGCTCTACCGTTGAATTGTTCATTGAAATCATTTCAACAGATGTATTTGTCAGATTGTTTCCATTCACTTGCCAGTTCGAGGATAAATTACATGCGAGATAGTTTCCAGGATTTTCAGTCTCCTTCTCCGACTCAATGGCGGCAACCATATCCATTTCTTCCGCACAAAACTTTAAGATACTCCGAGATAGTACCAATTACACCTCTTCTTAGGCCTACTGACTCAAAATATGACCTGGAAAAAAGGTAAAAATAGGCAAACACACTAAGAAAAGAGTCCCCGGAAAAACAAGAATAATAATCAGCTCCCTGTATTAGAATGAACAGCTTTAATTTGAATTGAAATGGTTAAAGAAGATATAAGGGGTATAAAGATAGACAGAAAGTAAAAGATTTAGAAAGCATTGCTTGATTATTTTCCTAGACATGTTTCAAGAGTAGAATTCAACATCAAACTAGTGTTTCGAAAACATCTAAAAAGAGGTAAAAAATAATGCCGCCTCCACAATTTTATAACTCATGAATAGCTGAAAAACACCATAAAGAGAAACGATTTTATCACGACGCCACCATAATAAAACAACTGCTTCAACTATTTCCAGAGCTTTTCACAGAAATTAAAGCAACCTTTCAAAAAAATTTAAGCAATTTAATACCATTGATGCCGGAAAAAACAGCGCAGTTCAATAAAGAGATCAAGAAAGCGTTCAGAAACCAGTCAATCGAAGCAGTGGACGCATTGGTTTCAGCATCATAAATACAAGCACCACACTCATTCATTCATTCAGAAAAAGGCAACCCAGTAAGCAAGTACCATGAAGCACAGAACTAAAAGTGGGAAAAGGTAAAAATAAAAAATAAAAATAAAGATGCAAGATACCATTTTTAGGATTGCATTCCGTCCATTTGAACACTTCTGTAATTATTTGAAGAGCCCTTCTTTCCACCAAGAAAGAAAGACCTTTTTTCTTTTTGTTGAATTCTTGACCGTACCACTGTTTAAAGCTCAGGCTGTTATGTAATAATACACAGTGACAGCGAGCATTCATTCAACGAAACAATAAATAAAGAGAGAGAGGAGGGGGCGGGGGAACAAGATCAAGAATCGTAGCGAGTAAATGAAGATGAAAGAGAAAAATGGGCATTTAAAGAATGTGAAAAGGAAAGCTTAATAAGAAAGATGCTGCATTTATACCCATTACTCAAAAGAGAGTTCTTGATGATTTAACCAGTAACTACCCCCATCTCTCTTGCGTTAAAAATTGAAATATCTCTGGGGTGAAAATGTGTTTAAATTTATGCATTTTTTATATAAAAAAAAAATGGGTATTGTTTTTGTCTTTAAGGAAGATCAAAATTTTGTACTGAGAGTGAGTACTAAGATTTGACTGATTTAAATTTTGAATGAATGTCTAAGTTGACCTCCTTCGGTTGTGCGAGTATTAACAACTAGGTAAAAATTTATGTGAGACGGATCTCTTATTTAGATCATCAATGAAAAAGTATTACTTTTTATGCTAAGATCATTACTGTTTATTGTGAATATCGGTAGGATTGATTCGTCTCACAGATAAAGATTCGTGAGACCGTATACCTACTTTAACAACTATGTTGATACCATGAACGTCAGAAAATAGACTAATTTGAAAAGTTTCTCAAACAATGTCAAAAGATTGTAAATTATTTCTAAATGAAATCGTGTTTGTGACAATACAATAATGAGTAAAATGTGATGTCTGAAATATAGTAAGATTTAAAAAATTTTGATTTTGTTAAAAATTTTTATAAAACGATAAACATTTGATCTGATCGTCTATTATCATAAGTCACAAGTAGATAATCAAATAACATTTTGTAGAAAATTCAATTTTCCATAACAATAAATCAAGGACAACGCAGTTTTGTTTGTGACTTTTTAAAATGTTCAAATTTGATTCTCAAAATACAATAACATAACTTTTTGCCCAAAAGTCTCGAGTTGGATTTAGCTTGGCGGATGTCGGTCCTCTTAAGATTTAAATCTTTTTTATATATATAAATAGAAATCCAAACGCAATTTCGTCTTCCCATATTTGAAAATTATAATTAATAATAAAATAAACTGACCATATTTTTAATACCCTTAATATTATTATATCGCCCAGCACGTAGAAGGTATTACTGCGGTACATGTTGTAAAAACAATGTGGTTAATTATATTATAATAGCAATTTTTAACCTTGATATGTTATCCAAACTTTACTTGTAAGATTCATGATTCGTACCTCCTTGAAGGCATGCATGTAAATGAAGTTAACAGCTTTATTGTGATTAACTTTTGCTTTGTGTATGAACTTAAATTTTAGAGATAATAATATAATATATTACCTGTGACTGACACCCCCTCTCTTTTTCATATTTAACAATGTTATTCTCTTTCCCTTTGCCATTGGAAATAGAGCTAGCTTTCAATTTTTCAAGGGTTTGTTTGGTCAAGTCCAACCTCTTGTAGCTTGTTGCTTTCAGATGATTGATTCACTTCCAATTATTAACCATTTTTTCAAGACAATATTAACCACTTATAAATAAATAAATTGATTAATTAAATGGTGGGAAAAGAAATAAAGAAAAAGAATAGGAGAGTGAGTTGGACTGTGCAATGCCCCTTTGTACTATAGTTGCATCAACTAAATTACCCTATTGGTACTGTATTTACCTTATTCCAAACAAATAATAGAAGTATATCTTTGTTTGTGAGACGAATCAATTATGTTCATATTTATAATAAAAAAAAAGTATTTTTGAAATGATTTAAATAGAAAGTATATATCACAAAATTGATATGTGAAACTGTTTCGTATGAATTTTTATGACAAACTAAATGAAACCTCCCAATTTATAGGCCGATTTCGAGAGGTGATTTTGCTTCATCGGATGTGGACTTATCGAAGGTTACTTAGGTTGAGTTGTGTGTGTGTGGTTTTTATATTAAATTATATTATTATATGCACAACTTTTAAAGTTTTACATATTCCTTTGTCACATTTGTGGCTTTCCAATATATAAGCTGGAGTTAAGGTTTTAGATTTGATATGCTGCACACTTATCGTGCACAACTATGCGAGCCACGATGAGGTGTCATTCACCCATTGGATGTGATGAAATATAGAAAAATTGTGTATCCAATGGGTGAGCGACACCTCATCGGTGCTCACATAAGTGTGCACGGTAGGTGTGCAGCATATCAAATATCGTTAAGGTTTTTATTCTTCCAGATAACAATGATGTAGCAATATTCTTATTTACAATAACAATGGCACAAATAAGTAGTAATAAACATAAAATAGTGTGAGATTTTTTTTTACGGTTATAACGTAATAAATTCACTTTTCCTTAAAATAAATTAGGAGAAAGAAAATTGATTGTGACGAATGACCTACTCAGCGATATTACTAGCATTTAAAATTTCATTGATATTGACAATTCGAAAAGAATAAAATTATTTTTAAAAAATAAAATTATAAACAAAATATGCTATTTAATGATCATACAAGAGGACAGCTGCTTTATTCGAAGCTTTCTGATTGGTTCCAACTTCCAAGCTTTTACGCTGGACATAGTACTATATTTTTAATTGGAACATTCAGAGTAGATTATTTATTTATTTCTCAAAGTTTATTTTTACGTATTAATTATCTAAATTATTGAATTAAATTAAAGCTTGTCAAGCTGTTAATGGACTGTCCCTTTTTTAAATTAACCTCGGAACTTGAAATACTAATTAATTAAGTCATATATAGAATCAAGGAATCTTCCCTAATTTGCTTTATAAATTAAATTCATACAACAAATTCGAGAAATGAAATTATNAGAAAACACCAACAAAAATCTTCAAGAAAAGAGTACAAATCGAAAGACGATAAAACTAAAATATCTCCTAAAAAAAATATAATAAATGTTTTTCATGCAAATTGTGATGATTACGAAGGCCATGAATTTTCACGACATAGTACGATCATAATTACAATGTCCAAATTATACTCAAGAGGATCGCCCTTTTTAGGAAGGTAAGTAATCATGTAACCCAAATTTTTGGTAATTAATTAACATTTTTTTAAAAGATGAAAACAGCTTTGTTTCTCACTAACAATTTATATAACAATGGGTGGGTGGATGCATGGAACTAAAAAATGGGTTATGTTAATAAAAAGAAAAGTGGAATTGGTCTCGATCGAGCCTTAATCAATAAGAGAGAAAGCACGTTTTCAGGTTTGAATAATTATGTCAAACCCATTATTGTATTTGCACGAAGGTTTAGAAATATATTGCGTACGAAATGAAATCAATCAGTATTAATTTGAAGGTCACATGGAGATTTATAGATAACTTTTTTTTATAGCATGCGAATAAAAGTTTGGTGGTCAAACATCAAGGTGAACCAAATAATTGACCATAATTTGGAATAAAGATAAATGATAATAATAACAATAATAACAACAACAACCATTATCGTAAAAATTTAAATTTAAATGTGACCAGAGTGTATATCTTATGATATGGTCTCACAGATCTTTATTCTATGACGTGTCAACTCTTCTCGTATTTACAGTAAAAAGTAATAGTTTTTGCATAAAAAATATTATTTTTTCGTGAGTGATTCGAATATAATATACGTTTCACAAAATTGACATGTGTGACCGTCTTACATGAGTTTTTTCGAATACAAAAAATTCGTATTTCAAACAAATTAAATTATAAATATCATGAGTTCTAACCTTTAAATTATAAACAACTTATCCATATTTCCATGTTTGTCACAATATCCCAATCCTTCAAGAAGGATCTGCCAAATTATCCCGAAATGAATATAATAGGAGACACATATTAGTTAAATGGTTAATCACTCTTTTAATTTGGCTACCTAATGTATGATTGATTATCCATTGTTTTTCATCATATGACCAATTGATGATTAAACATAGTGGAATCACACATTTTCTTCTACTTTTTTTTGAGTATATTGCGAATTAAGTATTTGAATTTGATAAGACTAACCGTTCATGTAGAGTGAAAAAAAGGTGCATTATTTCTTTCCTTGTATATTTTTTAGTTTATGTAGTATGTTTAACTGGACAATTTTTTAAAGGTCACAATGTGTGTATTTGTTTTTGTTTTTTTTTTTCTTTCAAAAAAATAAACTTCTGCTATGTATTGAACAAAAGTAAAGCTTGATTGGTAAGAATATTATTAAATTTGAGGCAAAAACTTGTGTGAGACGGTCTCACGAGTCGTATTCGTGAAACCGTCTCACAAGAGAACTAATCTAAATTTGATATATCCAAATAAAATCGTCGTCTAAATTAGATTTAAAGGAGACATTGAAACGTTGGACTTGTGTGCGTAGACGTCACTCCAACGAAGCCTGAAAAAAAGATGGTGATATTAGAAACCTCAAATGCTCGAGTCAACAATACCGGAAAAGGTCTGAGAGCTTGAATACTGAATAGGCAAAATGAAAACTTACTTGCAACTGAGAATTGAAAGGCTCTGCGGACTTAGACCCTTGTGTGGTCTTAAGAAATTTAGTTGGGCTTTAATCTTGAAATTTGATAGGCCTTAATGGATATCAATTAATAATTAAACTTATTTTATTGGGTTAAATAATGACATTGAGCTATAACTCGTCAATATTCAATTAAAAAAAATGATTTTAAAAAATATTAAAAACCCACTATTTTTTTGATAAATTATGTTGATGGACAAGGATGTCATTATCATTTATGTTTATCAAAATTTAATTTGTAAAAGATAAAAATTATAGAAGAGGCCTTTGCACGTAACGCTTAATTAGAGTAGTATTTTTGGGCTAAAGTGCTTTCAGTTACATTCATTCGGAAGGTTCATCACAAATAAACGAAGAGTCGTGTTGTTTACAAGAAACGTGTTTGTCTCGAGCAAGCGCAAAACGCTTTTTATGGCTGGCCGTTGAATTATGCTATATCTTTTCCTTTTCAATGCTGTATTTTTCCAAGGTTTTTAAATAAGTAAAATGTGACGACGTGAATATCAAGTTTCAAATGATGTTTTCATAATCGGATCAAGAATCGAATCCATTTATTTTGAAAAACGGTTCAACCAATCCAAAAACGTAAAGTGTGACGGCGTGAATATCAACCGGTTGAAAACAAAAACAAAAACAAAAANGAAAAACGGCAACCGGTTGAACTGATTTTCCAGTTAATAACTTATTTGATCGGTTTTTTTTATTGGATTGACCGTTAAAACGGTTTTTTAGGGTGTTTCGTAAAATTTTTTAATTTAAGAGATTCGGTAAATTATTTAGGTTTAATCTAAAAGTTTCACTCAACCCCAAATTAGCCATTATTATTATTATTAATTAATTAATTAATTGATTTTATTTTTCATATTTAAATTTATATAACATCATCATTATTAAACAATCAAGTACGTATATTTGGCTTGGTTTTGATTGTTTTTTTTAAAATAACAAATTAGCTAAACCAGGTAAACCATTTCAATTATAATAAACTTTCAATATCAATTTTTTTTAATCTAGAAACTCAATTTATTATTTAACATATATTTTATAAAGTAATCGAAATCAGACCAAATAAATTGATTTATATGAATTTTTAAAGAGGAAAAATCAGAATTCTGAATTAATAAAACTTAAATTTGAATTAAATTGATAATGTCAACATTTCAGTTTAATCAAAAATTTGATGATATTATTATTTATTATTGTTATTTTTTATTTTGTTAGTTTTAATATCATTATTAATAATTTATTTCATATGATTTATTGTCATTCTTTTTATCAATATTATATTATTTGATTTTTATTTAAATATATAAAAAAAATTATATTTATAAAAAAAATAAAAATATTAAAATTGTAATAAATCCAAGGGCCGGTGTTTGATAAATTTATTTATTTTTGTATGATTTAATTAGAAACCCCTATTTAACGGCGTCTCCATGCACTAAAATCTGATATCTCGTCACTTCTTATCCTCGTCACCGCAAAAACTATCCAATTCTTTGAACGGTCAGATTTCAAGAATGGGAAGTTTTCTCAGGCCATTGCCAGCAGTTGGCTTCGCATGTCAGTCGCGGATACCCAATACAGTTATAAGGAAACCTCATATTTCCATGTTGAATGCAACTGCTTCGGCTAAACATGTCTACTTTAATCATGACGGTTCAGCCACAAGAAAACTCCTGGTAATTACTGCATTGTTGTTGCTTAATTTTGAATACGGTATCAAGATTTTCACTGGGTGGCTCGTAAGATAACTTTTAGAAAAAATAGAGGTGAAAATCGCTGCGGTTGACAGATTTTTAGTCGAAGGTTGCCGCATACTAGCGGCGAACCCAAAAAAAAAAAAAATCAACTTTGCATGTAATCTTTGGGGAAATGTGAAATAAAAATATGGGTTCGTCCGTGTTACCGCTCTACAATTCCCTGCTCTGTGCAGTGGCCGAGAGAGAGCAAGTAAAAGGAGGTCGGCGACTCTCTTGATTTTTGTAAACATTAACATTGTATAAAAGTCATTGAACTTTTAGCATTTTATTTTCTCAGCTCCAGTTTGGTTAACAATAGTTTGTCGTGTAGGCAGGGGTGGATAAAGTGGCAGAGCTGATTGGGGTAACGATGGGTCCAAAGGGAAGGAATGTGGTGCTGCAGAACAAGTATGGACCTCCAAAGATAGTAAATGATGGGGAAACTGTTCTTAAAGAGGTACTACCGTACTACATTGATGTATTCTATCTTTACCGTGTTTTAATTGGTTTTATGGACCAATGAGATAAACTTTTGGAGAGCATGATGTAATAAATTGGTTGGACGCCTTTTAAGAATCTTGTTTATTTCTTTTGTTGGAATAAACTCGCACATTGATTCAGGTGTTGTAATAGTTAGTATACATGCTCAACTACCATTTAATGACCATTCTCCATTTTCATTGTTGCATTTAGATTGATGGTTTTCTTTTTATCTCTTAAATATATTATGGTTACTAGTAAAGATTGAGCTGGAAGATCCTCTAGAAAATGTTGGTGTAAAACTGGTGAGACAAGCTGGAGCTAGGACAAATGATCTTGCTGGTGACGGCTGCACTACATCTATAGTGCTTGCTCGTGGTCTTATCGCCGAGGGTGTGAAGGTACAGCATTGAGAGTTCGACCATGTCATGACTAATAATCCTTCCATTCGTGTAATTAAAGCCTTGTAGAACTAAAATATGACAATCTGTAGGTTATTGCAGCGGGTATGAACCCAGTTCAAATCTCACGAGGAATTGAGAAAACGGCTAGAGCCCTCATACCTGAACTCAAATTGATGTCCAAAGAGGTATGGAGTTTTGAGGATCACTGTTCATTTTTCCAGATTATTTGTAATAACGAGAAACCCCTCTCTGTATTAATCATTTAACGAAGGGATTTTCAAACATAACGAATTAAATCCACGTTTCTCTAATATTTTCAGGTTGAGGACCATGAACTTGCTGATGTTGCTGCCGTTAGTGCAGGAAACGATTATACAGTGGGGAATATGATTTCTAATGCTCTTCGACGAGTAGGAAGAAGCGGTGTTATAACAATTGAGAAAGGGAATTATGCTGAAAATAATCTAGAAATTGTTGAAGGAATGCAGTTTGACCGAGGATACTTATCTCCTTATTTTGTCACTGACCGCCAGAAGATGGCTGTGGAGTTTCACGATTGCAAAGTACAAATCTTTTTTGTTTCCCTCTTATTCGTTCAAAGTAATTAGTGTGGGATCTAATATATGTGGATGCAGTTGCTTTTGGTTGACAGAAAGATTGTAAATCCAAGAGAGTTGTTCAAGATATTGGATGATGCCGTCAAAGAAAAATACCCAATTGTCTTAGTAGCAGAGGGAATCGAGCAAGAAGCTCTGGCACCTGTAATTCGGAACAAACTGAGGGGAGTTTTGAAGGTAGCTGCCATTAAAGCTCCGGCCTTTGGCGTGCGGAAGAGCCATTATCTGGATGATATTGCTATCTTGACAGGAGGTATTGAGACAAGTATATTTTGATTCAACAAAGAATGAATCCTTAAGATCAAAGTGGTGCACATTTAACTTTCATGTGCATCTTTATCGGGCCGGTACAGGAACGGTTGGTCTCACATGCGGAAACTTGAGATTAATAATATGAAAATAAAGTATAAAATCATACACTGAGATTTACTTGAAATATCCCTAAAATTATTAAGGTAAAAACTAGAGGCAAGATGAAAAGAATTTTACTGTAATATTTTATGGTGTACAACATTGTATTTTCAAAGAAAACATAATATCTCACAAATATTATAGAATTAAATAAAAAAATGATATAAAATGAGATAAAGAACTCGATGATTAGATGATCTGGAACAAGGGAAGGGAGCTTTATACCTCGTACTGGTAAAAACACGTATAAAAAATGTATCTTCCGTCTGAACATTTCTTCTTATCTTTCCTCCGAAAATTCAACATGCACATTAATTGCGTGCCATCAGTTTGTACTTCATTAATGCTTCCTGCTGTGGTTTATTTATTTTGCCGACAGGAACGGTAATCAGGGATGATATGGGATTGACCCTTGAAAATGCACATAGAGATATGTTGGGGTCTGCATCTAAAGTCGCAATAACAAAAGACTCGACGTTAATAGTGACAGATGGAAGCACTCAAGATGCTGTGAAAGAGAGAGTTTCTCAGATTCAAAGGCTTGTCGAGGTGTGATAACAATATATTTACTTTCTTAAATTCATCAATCAAACAAGCAACACATTCTTTCAAGAAATCCTCAAAAAGTGCCTGCTTTACAACCCTTTTCCAATTTCATGAATCTGGACTGGTGGATAACCTTAAATTCAGAGTTAATGGTTAATAACTAAGGCTTCCTTTTACAGAATACTGCGGAAAAATTTCAGAAGAAAATATTGAATGAACGGATAGCGAGGTTATCAAGTGGTATAGCAATTCTTCAGGTGGGAGCACAAACTGTTGTCGAGTTAAAGGATAAACAACTTAGAGTTGAAGATGCTCTAAATGCAACTAAGGTAGCTAGCTACTTATTCTTAATCACTTCATGGATATCAAGTAGCTGTTCTATTACTAAATGCCTGCCTCCTCTTTTCACTAGGCTGCAATTGAGGAAGGAGTAGTAGTTGGCGGTGGTTGTTGCCTACTAAGGCTGTCCACGAAGATTGACAGTATTAGAGAACAGTTGGATAATGAAGAGCAAAAAGTACTTTAAGTTTTTTTCTTCATGAATTTGATTTTTTTTTAAATGCAATATTCATAATAGCTAATTCCTTGGTTGGATTTTCCATCAAAATATATTACTATTTTGTGCACTTGCTCGTTTCGTTGGTTGGGATTTCCATTAAAGTATATAATATTTTGCGTGTACTTATTAATTCATGACCTGGTGACGTTGGCCTGATAATGTGTGTTCAGATTGGAGCAGATATATTAAAAAGAGCTTTGACATACCCTGCAAGGCAGATTGCAAAAAATGCTGGTGTAAATGGGAACACTGTTATTGAAAAGGTCTCTCCGCTTTAATTTATTATAAGTTAATGTAGCGTTCCAGATTCGACGACTGTCTCTACTGTACCAAGACGAGTCTTTCTAGCGCGCTTATGTCCTCATTCGCACGCACCCTAGAAAACTTCATAGGGATCACCCATCTCAGAATTGTTCCAAAGATTCGTCTTGGTACAGTGGGAACAATCGTCGAAATTGGTGCGTTAAATGCAATTCAAGTAAAATTTTGTGTAGTTTGAACCGATGAAACAAACTTTGTTATGTAACATTTTGGAAGTTCCGGGTGCAGATTCTGTCATCAGGTGACTTAAGGTATGGATATAATGCTGCAATAGGCAGATACGAGGACTTGATGGCTGCTGGAATCTTGGATCCTACTAAGGTGAAACTGAGGTTTTTTGTTTTTCTTTTCAAATTTCACTTAGAGCCGACCTGTGAGGATCTTTTGAATGCCAAAACAGGTTGTTCGTTGTTGCTTGGAGCATGCATCCTCTGTGGCTAAGACGTTTTTGACATCGGGTGCAGTTGTCATTGAAATTAAGGATCCTGTTTCCAGACATATCAGGAATCCAATGCCAACATCAGGTAACAGACATGTTTCGTTTCTGCATCATTTGAGTTTAGCTAAAGAGATGTTTCATTATCATGTGTCGCGAATGAGTTTGAGTTTTCTTGATCATTTAGGCGTTGGACCGGTTAGCATTTAGCATGTTTGAAGGAAGGGGATGATCTTCATTTTTCTGGCCGTCTTTAACAATATGATGCTGCTGATCTGTGAAGAAAGGATTATTGATATATCTTGTATAGCAGATGCATTAGTGTAATTGAAACCAATCAACTCAAAGCCTTCATTAAAATAAAATAGAGTACAATGATAAAATAAAAACAGAAGCATCATCAAAAACACGAGAACTAATGTAAGAATTGGCAACGGTAAATACTTGTATTAGCCTGTGGCTGTTGGCGGATTTCGATCTTCTGGCTGAAAACTTTTTTTTACACGAAATCATCAACTGATCATCTCGTTTCGCCTGACAATTTTTTAAATTTATGTTACATTATCTAAGATCATTAACTGATTATCTCGTATAAAAATTACACATAATCAGATGTTGTGTTTTCATCTACAACGAAGAATCTAAATCCAGCTGCTGACTGACAATCTCAAAATCTACTCAGAAAGTATTATTTTAGTAATGAAATGCGAACCCCAAGACCAAGAGAAGGATATAGCGATAAATTATTATTTTTTTATAAAATAGATTATATAAAATGCTCCATTTTCCAGATGATGGTTTTTCAGGAAGCGAGCTTAATGAAGAAAAAACTAATTTAAAATTATTTTTAAACCTCTTGGTAAATTTAACCAATTTCCCCAATAAATTAGTGGTGATACAGCATAAATAACGTATTATTTACTTAAAATATAAAAATAAAAACTTGGCGTAACCTCGTTTACACAAGAAATGGCAAAAAAACATGGAACGTTTATTTTCGGAGCTCACGGTATTTGGTTGGACCGCAAGAACTGCGGCTGTGTCAGTTGCCTGGCTATGTGTCGACCTTCCCAAGACGAAAACTTTCCCTTGCAGAAACCCAAATCCTCCTCATCCTCATCTATATAACGTATGTCTACCTGTTTGCATTATCGTGCTACCAGATAAACCCAGAGCCCCTTTACTCGAATAAAGAATCGTAGAATTGATTCAAGAAAGTCAGGGGGCGAAATGGTTTTCTTGATGGTGGGATTCAGTGTGCAATGCGTGCTGGACTTTATGGTGGCTGGAGTTTCGCTGATGCTTGGGTTGGGTTTTTTTGCATTCGTCGCTTCTATCCTTTGCTCTGCTGCTTTCATTCAAAACGCCAAAGAGATTTCTTGATGTTCAAGATCGTGGGTTTTAGTGAGTATTGGCAGTGGATGTTTCTCTCTTTTCATTCTGTTTGATTTTAATTATTCGTTTATGATTGTCTAATTTGTCGGTCTTGATCCCAATTTAACTGTGTTTTCTACCGTGTTCACTTCTTCATCTTGTTTTTTACTGACCTCGTTCCACAATATTTACCAGTTTTGGTTAGTGCAAACTGATGTTACCTGATTTACAGAGTTTGCAAGAGAATATAAATAGCTTAAATATGTAAATCTGCAGTTTTGAAGTCTTTGTTATCATAATTTTGAGTTTGGAAGCAAAATTTTGGAAGATAAGTAAAATTTACGAGTTTTGTATAGGCTCTTAAGAATGTAGCTGACATGGATGCTAACATATTTTTAGAAAAAATTGTCATAAATCTGAAATTTTTATATTTCCTGGCTGTGAGGGATATTTCAATTGAAGTGGCTGTAATTTGGAGCTCTTGGAGAGGATGTTATTTGGGCTACGCGGATGTTAATGCAATTACCTTTTGTATTAATTCGACGTTTCTACAGCTGGTTTCTTCTTTGTATGCCTAATCGGTGTTATGATAACAATTGATACATCATGTCGATTATTCCACCTGAAACTTTTTCCCGATTCTCATTTGAAGTATATAAGTGAATGTATTTTCTTTGTGCTTTCTGGTATTCCTTGTTAACATTGGGAAATGACTTGCATTTAAATATGTTTGCATAGTATCTTGTAAAAGAACCACATTCTCTTGTGATACTTTCTGCTAAAACAATCAGACAGTCGAATTAAAACACACAAATTAGAATTGGTGTATATCAGTTAGAGCAGAAGAAATACATATAGCTGTGACACAGATCTCTGCTTGACTACGACTGTTTGATTGTCATCAACGTGCAATTCAGAATTATGCTTGAACTGCTGCTTTGTTTATGCTTTCCGAAGAACAAAATCGTTCATGTTAGTGATTAGTTTCAGATACTATCTACATAAGTATGTTTGGATTTCATAAGATATTTATTCATGAACTCTCGCGATTTCATAGAAATCGCATTTTGCATGACACCTATGCTAGGCGTTGCTCTATGATTTTTAGAGTAAGGGGGATCATTTGCTTTTACATTAGGAAAACATTAAGTAAAAATGATCCGCGTGTTTCTTTTCAAGAAGTACTGTCCATGAAACCGGGGAAAATACCATTAGTAGCAAGACACGGAAAAAAGAAAAGAAATGCATTCACATAGACCCTTTTTGCCATTGCCATTTGTCTTCGACTATTGATAGATTTTCTCTCTTCTTATTTGTTATGGTAATGATTTCTGAACGAAATTGCAGGTTAGAAATTGGTAAGAGTTGCTTCATATGTGTTCCCCTAGGATTTAGCTACTTCTGTATCGACTTCTTGAGAATAAAATGGTTGTCCTCGTCGAAATGGCTTGTTATTTGGAGACTGCACAAGATGCAAATTGTCGAGATAATATTTGTGCTGGTTAGGAGATTTTGCATTTTATCATGTTTGAGTTTGGTTCAAACACCTATGATACAATAAATATG
The DNA here is from genome assembly GCF_012295235.1 of Primulina huaijiensis. Lineage (NCBI taxonomy): Eukaryota > Viridiplantae > Streptophyta > Magnoliopsida > Lamiales > Gesneriaceae > Primulina > Primulina huaijiensis. Next base: position 243,823 of record NW_027356350.1, on the reverse strand, counting down.
TAAGAATACATGTCTTGCATTCTATTATCATGTTTGAATTTTGTTCAAACACCTATGATACAATAAATATGTAAGAATACATGTCTTGCATTCTACGCATACAATCCTTTTCTTTTTCTTTCTTTTTTCCCCAACAAAAACCATTTATGCCTGGTTATCGAACTCCCACCCTATAGAACAAAACAAACAAGGAAAAGTATATTACACCTCTCACCCGGAAAATAACAAAAATCTACCCTACAACTATTAGCACCGGGAAGACCGATTCCATTTTTTTTTTAATTCGAAAAATTTGAATGCGGAATCGTTAAGACTTTTGTCCATAACGGTCCAGTTACACATTGGCCATTGTGTTTCCTTGAGAAATTAAGAAAGAATGATACCAGCTGTATGCGTTGATGTAGTTTACAACTTCGGACATTAGTAACATCAGTCATATTATGGAATTATAATGAACAGAAAGTCGAGATACAACATTCGATATGTGTACCGACAGATGTAATATCAATGGGAAGCATTCAATCTATCTATGCCACACGTCTGTTTGAACGTCACTAAGATCAATGCGAAACATTCAATTTATCTATCACTAAGATCAATGGGAAACATTCAATTTATCTATGCCACGCGTCTGTTTGAACGTCACAAACTAGAAAGGGAATTTATTAAATAATCTATTACCTATATAAAAGAGTCAATCTTTTTAAAATTGTGAATTGACTTTTAAGTCCTTCATTATTAATTTATAGAATTAATTAATTATTAATATTAATTCAAGAATATATAATCTATTTATTTCTATTACTTATATATCTATTACCTCTATAAAAGAGTCAATATTTTTAGAATTGTGAATTGACTTTTAAGTCCTTCATTATTAATGTATAGAATTAATTAATTATTAATATTAATTCAAGAATATATAATCTATTTATTTCTATTAACTATATAATTTATTTTTTCTATTACCTATATATTAATGGAATTTAATTTGAATAATATATAATCTATTGATTTTTATTACCTATCTATTATACATATATATCTATTACCTATATAATCTATTACCAATATAAAAAAATCAATGTTTTTAGAATTGTGATTTAACTTTTTAAGTCTTTCATTAATTTATAGATTTTAATTAATTATTAAATTTATTACCTATATAAAAGAGGTAATATTTTTAGAATTGTGATTTGTCTTTTAAGTATTTCATTAATTAATAGATTTTAATTAATTATTAATATTAATTCAAAAATATATAATTGAATTGACTTTTAAGTCCTTCATTATTAATTTATAGAATTAATTAATTATTAATATTAATTCAAGAATATATAATCTATTTATTTCTATTACCTATATAATTTATTTTTTCTATTACCTATATATTAATGGAATTTAATTTGAAAAATATATAATCTATTGATTTTTATTACCTATCTATTATACATATATATCTATTACCTATATAATCTATTACCAATATAAAAAATCAATGTTTTTAGAATTGTGATTTAACTTTTTAAGTCTTTCATTAATTTATAGATTTTAATTAATTATTAAATTTATTACCTATATAAAAGAGGCAATTTTTTAGAATTGTGATTTGTCTTTTAAGTATTTCATTAATTAATAGATTTTAATTAATTATTAATATTAATTCAAAAATATATAATTGAATTGACTTTTAAGTCCTTCATTATTAATTTATAGAATTAATTAATTATTAATATTAATTCAAGAATATATAATCTATTTATTTCTATTACCTATATA